>NW_011948413.1:12344824-12358485 GCF_000503995.2 Ceratosolen solmsi marchali
ATTCTCCATTCGCTAAAACAATGAACAACGATTTCTCCGTACTTGGAGTACGAGTGTGCAATAATGTTCGTTCGCGAGCATCTTCATTATACGAATTGTTCTTCGTGCCACGATCTTTGGTACTATGAAACGAGCGCTGATTTATAAACGACATTGTTATTGAAATATCTGGTGCATTTTGAAAGTAGCACTTTTCTTTAACGATGAGGCGGAAAGTACTCGGTCACGAGAAACTAGGAAGAACGAGCGAATTCGAAACTAGCTGAGAATTCTTTGGAAAACCAAATTTTTAATAGCAATCGATTTACAGTAATGGAATTTCGCTCGGTGCTGGTAGTTCGATGATAGTAAGTGGAAACGCCAATGAGAAAGAGTTGGTAAAGCACTCTGCCAACCGCCATTAAACCTCATTTTCGAGATTAGCTTTTTGCTCAGAAAAATTTATACTTTTATAATCGTGCCTTAGCTTCAATGAAACAAATGGAAAGAAGCATGAGAGTGAGAGGAGAAAGGGGAGAGCTAGAAAAATGAAAGGGACTAGATGGTGGGAGAGAGAAGGGAGAAAGCGCGCGCAAGAAAATGCCGTCAGTACAGGAGATGTAAATGAGTGGAGCGAAGTGTAATCGCCCGGCCAACTGCGTCAGGGCATACCGCCCTAAGGGAAACCCCTTGATGCGTCATCGTCGGGGTAGTCATCGGCTGGGGCGAGTCGCGCTCCACCATTGGAAGAAGCCTCGTAAGGGACGTTTGCCTCATCTCTCGTTCGAAATTTCTGCCTTCTTTGGGGACTTGCAGGCCGTGGAATTGCAGGTCGGAATGGGTTTAGGTACGAGACCGAGGGTGGAACGATTGTCACGTGAATCATCCTCGGCCTATGCTTGACAGGCCCGGTCGACGAAGACGTACATTCGTGTTCTGACCCTCGAGTTTATCTTACTCGGAAGGAACGGTGCGGGACAGTAGTCGCGTGAGCTCCGGTAAAAGACATTTTAGCCAACGAAAATTAACGGCTTAGATGTTACGGTTGTGCAATGCTCGAATGTCACGGACATAAGCTTTCGTTTCGCACACACATCGTCCCGCGACGCTCTCTCTCTCTCTCTCTCTCTCTCTATCTCTCTGTCTCTCTCTCTATCTCTCTCTCTCTCTCTCTCTCTCTCTCTCTCTCTCTCTCTCTCTCTATCTCTCTATTGAATTTTAGTATTTTTAGAATAATGTGAATTAATCGGCTTGCGAGACGTTCGGGATGAATTAGAAACCAGTAGTCGATCGCAACAAGACGCAAACTACTTTGAAGTCTTGAATTATCATATTTAGTTTTCAGCCACTAACGATAACATAACGATATAAGCCCATTTATTATCACGATCCATTACCGCGAAGATAAACGCGAGGCTTCAAATTACAGTGAATTGCTTTGAAGTCGAGAAAGAAAATAAATATCGAGTGAAAAATTATTTAACTGTACGTAATTTTTAAAGGAAAGTGGAATAAGAAATAAAGTAAGGCAATTAAGTCTTTAAATGCTTTTTGCCGTTTAAAAATCCTAATTTTTTCTTTCCTTCCTTCTTTCATTCTTCCTTCCTTCCTTTCTTTCTAGCGTAATACGAATTACACTCTTCTTTACAATAGTATTTATTACACGGTATAACAGCAACTTATTCACAGAGCTCTTCTAGACATGAAATTATTACGTCGGCGAAAAATCTATTAAATGTGTATCGTGTAATTATAGTCCACCAGGTAGTAGATATCGATGAAACGAGAACGGATTCGTGTTCAGCAACTAATTAACAAAAGTTGCTGAAGAAATCAGTTGGTTCGAAGAGCATCCGAAACAAGTGAAACTGCAAACAAACATCGTTTACATTACTTGTCTCTCAAGTTATTAATAGAATGAATCTAATTCTACAATAATCGCGTCAGGTGACTCTTTAACATCTTCTCGGACGAGGTAATAATTGTAAATGAAAAAATATTGGCATCTATCTCTCCTCTTTATTGTCTTCTTTGCCATCATTTTTCAACCAACGAGTGTATCTCTGGTCTGCATTGAAAGGCGACTTTGGAGAATCGACTTCACGAGCGAACAAAGACGCCCGAGCTGACGTGGGAGTAAGAGTGAGAGTGTGGGGGATGGGGAGGGGAGGGGAGGGGGGATGGGTGCGAGAGAGTTAGAGAGGGAGTGAGAGTAAATTGACAACTTAAAATCGATAATGCTTGTATAAGAGACGAAGCACGGTCAATGATGGGTGATGTCAACTTTTTCTATTATCCGCCAATACACGGAGCACAAAGCTCTAAAGCTCGGGAGATGAAAAAGCTGAATCTACCGAGCAGTCCCTTGTTAAGCGTAACTTCAATGCGAGATTAATCGTTCGTGTACGTCGTTGGCCGGAGGATCAAGCGCGGTTAAGTTTTAATTAGGAAATTCATCGAGTCCATTTCAGCGGCGTCACCGGCACTCGCCGTGGCATCCGCGTAACGAGGGAAACTCTTCGCCGGGAAAGCGCCGCCGACTTTGCCGCTTACACCGCCTCCAGTCATCTTACGTCACACGTACTCCATTACATACATTTAATACAAGGAGGTACCCACGCCGGGGCCGAGATGCAATTTCGAAATATCGCTGACCATCTGTGCTGGCTCGACCACGAGCCAACTACACCTAGATGAATTTTTCCATCGAGTCTCCACTCTCGCTCATCGTCCATCCATCTCCGGCGATCGCGTTAAGTGCACGCCGGTCGGGGTGGATATGAAGGAGGAGGAGGAGGAGGAGGAGGAGGAGGAGGAGAAGGAGGAGTAGTAGGAGGACGGGGACATACATTCGCGGCATGGAACCCACCTACGCGTCTCGGCTGGATTGGGTGTGAAAGGATTGGCCAGCCCGAAAAAATACGTCGCTCTTGGTTTTGCTGGAAATTAAAACGCGAGAGAGGCGAAACAAAAATAGACGTCCCTTTATTTAGGCGAGTTGATGCTCCTCGCGCGGCTATTTAAGCGGCCATTCGCTCTATCGCTGCTATTTCCGCCGAGTTTTTGTAAATGTTTGGCCTGGTATTTGAGGCCCGAGTAACGAAAAATGGCACGGATATTGTGTTCACCCTGGCGTCCCAAGTTGCGTTTTAGAGATTTCAGGTCCGAATTGCTGCATTGGATTGGAAAGTGAAGCTGACTGTGACGAACTAGCTATTCTTTAACTCCATAAGGCATTCGTTGTAAAGTATGGGGTTGGCCACTTCTCGGGAAAATTATTTCTGCTCGCGAACATCCACCTTTATCTTTTATCGCCTCCAAGTCCTTAAGCTATTAGCGATTGTAATAAATACGTAAGAGACTTTGCATGCTCATAGGTGATAAACCTATATGAATAATTGCTACAGGTAGCTGTTAAGACGCTCTTTAATTGAGTATAGTTTAGTGATGTATAGTTTAATTCGAGGGAGGATAAATATATGACAAGGGAAAATAAAAATCTCTCGAGAGATACAAACCGCGTATCGTAAAACATTACGGAACGCGAGAAACAAACAAAAATCCTTGGGTTTTAAGTCGAGCTTTTTACTAAGCTTCGTGATGCGGATGAACTCGCAAGCCATCGATTTCACATTCAAGCGGGGTGGGGTGGGGGGTGGGGTGGAGGTGGGACAACCAAGCCCGGCTATTTTCGCATTCATCGGTTCCCGCGCGTAAACGACCAACATTTTCCACGCGCGCATCCGCGTGCTCGAGTTATCGTGACGATCTCCCGGGGCGGCGTCGCGACGCATGCATTAATAATACACCGAGGGTCGTTACGTTTTATCGCCGCGGCCCTTCCCTCCCGGCTTCTTCGTAACTTAGATAGCCCTGCGACGGTGAGCCCTTCCCACCTCTCGGTCGACGTCTGGCGTCGCGACGCTCGCCCGATTCCCTTCCACTTCCGGACCCCAATGGCCGTCGCACATTTTTCGCGCGCATGACACTTTTGATTGACTCCCATCACTCCCGAGAGGGGGTGAAACTTATTATAAAGGGGGAATAATTAACGAATCGGGTAGCCATCAGCTCGATGGCTAGAGCGAGCCTCGATCGAGCAATTAAATTTCTTAAGTGCAAATGAATTTGAAATGGAACATGTGTGTTCCGAATGAGATTTATATACTCACAGCATACGTGAGTGGAATGACATTTGAATGGTGCGGTGCACTCACCTGAAACAAAAGCAGGAAATATACATTTAGTTTAGAAATTTAATTAGACTTTTACTATGTGCTAATATACCGGTAGGATGCATTATCATACAGTCAATGTCAAGGTCTTGCGAACCGAACAACCACATTCGTATAATTTGTCTATTTGCCTTGACGATTTTTTTGTTTTTTTGTTTGTTTTTGTTTTTATTTTATTCCTATATGCGTGATTGCCGATGTACCGAGAATATACGTTAAATAAGATTATTAAAAACCCTGACGTTGGATTTATATGTGAATTTATTTAAAAAAATAACGTTCGTTAGGATCCACATGTTTTACATTAATATCCATTGGAATTTATGTTAAGAATAATAATGAAATATTGGAAAGGATAGCGAGTTGATGTAGAAAGTGGCCGATAAACTAGTATTTTCAAACAGACAAATATAATCGTGAAAAGATATTTAAAGATTAAGAGACACGATAAATTATGTCTTGTCTCAAAAGTATACCGATATAACAATTTCTTTTTTATTTTAATTAATAAGTACTTGTGTAAATGCATTAATAGGCCAAAAAATATAAGTTCAACGCATGATTAATACATTCTGCGTAAGCGAATAATATTTGCTTGACTTTAGAAACTTTGTTGAAAAGAGAAAACAAATTTTTTTTTCCCGTTTCTTCAAACGTCAAAAGGATAGAAAGGCAGTTTTTACATAAAAATTCCTAAGCTTCGTGTTTTACTTTAATTCGTGTAGTTAATGCGTTTCACTATGGTTCACCTACAATGCTGATGCGTTAGAATTTATATCATTGGCAACCATTACAACTACATGTATACAATGAACTTAAGAACTTTTATCAAAGACTTAAAAAATAGTATCAGTTTATAGAAGGGGGTGATTGTAATATCGTGGCAAATTGGATTCCTCTTATACAATCTCTCTCTCTCTCTCTCTCTCTCTCTCTCTCTCTCTCTCTCTCTCTCACTCGATTGATTTACTTACGCCTCAGAAGATGCTAGTATTTTCAAAGGTAAGATAAAACAATAAAACTCCAACGGCCACTGGCATTAACAATCGGAATCATCGCATAATATGTACATTCGAGCGCACAAAGCTCGCGGGGCTCAATTGCACCCTCGGCAAACTCTCGGTTAAACCAATGCGGGTTTGTTCCCCATTAACGTCGAGCATCTCAGCTCAACCGCGAATAATTCCTGCGCGACGCCTTTAATCACTCAAGCAAAATTAATATTTCAACCCTCTCATCGCCAGAGTAAAAAAGCCATTCTGCCCTTTTCTACCAGTCGACATAATACTTAGGCATTCATTCCCAATTACCCCCTCTCTCCCGTACCGCCTTCACACTAACGGATTTTATTTCATGTCTCCGTCTTTTTCTTCTTTTTTCCTCTCTCGTTTTTTTTTTTTTTTTTTTAATTCATCGTGAGCGTGCGCTCTCGCTTTGCTACGCGAGCGAGTCCTGCGCGAAAGCGCACCAAGTCTCGGCAATTAGTCGTGCGGCAGCTCATTACGGCTTAAGACGCCGTAGCTCGAGATCTGCTCCATTCGTTTCTGTTTTTGGTCTTTATTCGTCGCGCGACTCATACGTTGACGAATGCCAGACCCTTGCATTAATTTATTCTTGTAGTTATGTAAGAGACACGTTCGGCGTTCCGAATTGATGGAATATAATTGGAAAATAATTAAGTACTTGAGTGTGCGTCGACGCTGAACATTGTATTACTGTGGTGACGCCTGCGTCATACGAGGGGATTATCAATTATGAATAAAGTAGCAGGGCGGAATAATCGGATGATACGCTATTGAGGCATTTGCAATGATCGACCGACAAAATGGCCTTTCCCCCCAATGACAATCACGAGGATGAACTTTTTTGTATTAAACGACGATGCGATTACAAAATAATATAATGATTCGCAACAAAATTGTTCTAACAATGTTATCGTAATTATCGATAGCTTGGCTTCCCGATGATTGGAGCGGTAAATTTCTATTGGCAATTGATACTAAAGACGAGTATGCTCTATACATTCATATTACAAACATATAAATGGCAGTAAACGAAAAAGCAACGGAAAACAAAATAAAAGAAAAGAAAAAAATATATCCACCCTATGAATATTTCAATAAATTCTGATTCTAACGCTGTCGTTCAAGGATATTATCCGCCAAGTAATCCGCAAGAGATAAAGAAACAAAAAATTCACAAACTACAAAGGAAGTAGCCTCTAGCAACTAATTATACCTGCAAAGTATAAGGATCCCTAATGTGGAGATGATTGAAAGACGTCATTTCACTAAACTTTAGAGCGTTTGTTGCGAGTGCAACGAGGTAACTTTACCCTCATATCCACAGTAAAAATCCAAGGAGAAATGATGAAAAGATATAAGAAAAAAAACAAACGAGAATCCTCTTGGTTGTGTGTCACACAAAAGTAGCTATAAAAGGAGCGTAAGTGCAAAGGAAAAAAAATTCTTGGCCCATTCCGGCGACTCTCTCGAGACTCCCTCCCTCTTTCCGTCCTCCCTCCATCCCACAATCCTTAACCAGAGAGGCACATACGTACGAACTTCTCCTTAAGCCAGGCTCCCGATGCCGCCCATACAGTTATATTCGCGGGAATATGAAATGTGTGGCCCAGTCCAGGAACGAGTGCGCGCGTTCTTTCCATAGAGATGGGATTGGAAAATACGGATGGAACGCGGAAAAACGCGATTGCGGTAGCGGTTTCTGCGATCTCGTGAACGCGCCCCCTTTTTATTTTAAATCACTGTCCAACATATCAATCAACAATCGACTTGTCATTCGTAATAAATGTTGTATCGGAGGGTAGCGAACTCCTTCCACTATTTAATTTATCGTGAGTATTTCTTTAACGAGACAAGATCCAACGTCCTAAGTGAATTATTATTTGTAATTATTGGCTGAGGCGTTTTAGTGGGCATTTGTGAAGTAAAATGAGACTACCGCGGATGTGTTTTTTAAATTTTCAATGCTAAATTGTTAAGGGTTTAATTAAGGGGGAATCGATATTCAATTACACTTATTCTAAAGATACTTAAGCAGGACAGACACATTCCTGAAATGCTCATAAGAACGTTTAATAATAAGAAAGTGCAAATTATATGCAAAATGATAAAACATTTCTTATCGGAAAACCATTAATATCTATCTTTCATTTTCCAAGCTAAATTAGATATTACGTACGAGTAAGCGTGCGTCCGTGCTCGTATGCATGTGTTGGGGTACGATGTGTAATCATTTCATAAATATATATCTATATAAGTATTTAGTTATTTATCTATGAAAAATGGAGGAAATTGTAACCTTGCGTGTAATGAGCCAGTAAAAAGTACTTACAGATAGGTATAGTGGCTTTTCGTTTCATTATAATTTCTAATCTTTTGTTTCTTTAACTAATTTATTAGCACTGTTAACGAAAACAATAATTAATAGAGGCATTAGTTTCTCCGATTATCAGATATATAAGTCTTAATGTATGAGAAATGGAAAAAAAATTCAGTTATTACGGTTAATTTTTAATTTGAAAATAATTTAATTTATTTCTAGTTTCATTTTATCGTTACATGTAACTATATTTTCAAAGGGAAAAAATTTTTTTTTACATTCGTACAATCTAAGAAGTCATAGATACACGGTGCTCTTTTTAATATTAAATTATTCAAAATTACAACTGAGTAAAAATCATGAAAAATAGCAAAAAAAAAAAATTAAAATAAAATAAAATGAATATAATAAAAGAGAATCAAGCGATTGTCTTTTTGATTTTTTACCTTAAATGATATACTACCACCTTTTATGTAAAATTTGACGTAGAAACTTACATAATGCAATATTTATTCTATAAACGAATTTATAAACAAATCACCTAACTTTTATTTATCATAAAATGAAGTAAATTAATTCTAAACTGTATTGTATCAATATTTTTTTTTAACAACGACTCGTGCAGTAGTACTAATTATAGTTGTCTTTAATTTTTTTTCTTCTATTTTTTAATTTTTCGAGCCCTGAATAAATGTCCCAACAAACAAACTTACACATTTGATTAAAATAATTAGCTATAATAGATCACTTATGAAAGCATTTTCAACGATTATGAATAAAGTCAAATAAGTAGACTTTTTACTGGATATACTAATAAATAATAACCGTAATCATGATAATAGAAGAAGAAAAAAAATTAGAAGGATTTATATATGTTTTAGTGATTTGATAATATATAAAATGACTCTGTAATTACAATTACAAGGATATGTTTATTTTAATCGAACAAAACAGTCTACAAGGTCGTGCATCAAGTAGGATGACATAAGTTTCCACGACGCTGATGCTATTACCCAAGAATAATGAAGTATAAGTACACAATTACAATATTCAATATAGAAGAATTAATAAAAGCTTTCGTAAGGCATTATCCAGCTAGTACGAAAAAAAAAAAATTAATAAAAACAATAATAAGAAGATTTTTCACGTATTCACCGTTACACAAGATTACTCGGCTAATACATCTATAAATGGCAAATTAATTAAAACAATTTATTCAAGACGATATTAATAGAAATATGAGATAGCAATTGATATTTGTTTTGGAATCCTGACTCTCGGCGAAACAAAAATATACAAGAATAAAATATCTATACAAAGCTCTGAGTTTCCTTTTGAGAATCAAAGAAATCCAATCCCGTCGGTTTCTCATGAAAGTATATTTGCTTTGCATATTATCAATATGCTGATGTTGCAATATTCAGCATAATTTGAATCTCGTGGCTAAAAAGTGAAAAGGGAAGAAAAAAATTCCATCGTTCTATTAAAATTATGGATTTCAACAGAAAGTTCCTTTTTTTTTTTTTTTTTTTTTTTTAAGATAGTTTATACAATAACTAACAGGTAGTCAAAGATATATAATAGGCTAAAAACAAAAACACGTTGAATTTTCCTTCCGTAACGGTCGTTAAATCATAACAGCAAATGGTTTATTTGATAAACTGAGAACATAATTCAAACGCGCAACTGCATTTAAAATTAATCAGGAGTCTTTGGTTGTAAGTGAATTCTTGTTTTCTTTTTTACATTTTTCGGACGTCATTGCTGTAAAACAAAAGTTTGCGACGGTGAATTACAATGGACATTGACTTACAGTTGTGCAAAGTTCCTCACAATATTTACCAGCTTATAATTTATAATAGAGAATAAAAATTTTCAAATTCACGAGAGCTTTAAAGAAAGTTTTTATAAGTCTTTGCAGATTTCTATCTATAAATATATTACTATATAAAGAAGAAAGGGTATTAGTAGTAACTAATTTTGTATAATTTATTTGAAATTACAGGCTATCATTCTGCTATTAGTAGTAACTGACATTATTAACAATCTTTATATGTCATCATTAGCGTTTATATTTTAGTAACGAAGAATCGATTTGGTATACACTTTTTGGCAGAATGAATTTTACATTTTCAGAACTTTTCAAGGTTTATCGTAAGATATTTTTTTTTAACTTCTACAGACTGAAAGACTTGGATAGTTGAAGGGGAGCGAGACTCGAACATTATCCATGGAATATCAATTTTTTTATTCATTAAAGTGTGAAAAATTATCAAAAAAAATCTTTTTCAACTAGCTGACCTAAGTTTTAGTAATTACTTGAAAAGTAACTGAATCATAATGTCTTGAAATTAATTAATTAATTAATAATAATAATAATAATAATAATAATAATAATAATAATAAAGTATTCCTCGTAGTTAATGATGCATTAATACCGTAAATATCGATCACAGCCCAAATTAGTTACGGCTTGTTAATGTGTGCGCGTGTGCGTGTGCGTGTGTGTGTGTGTGTTTTTTTTTTTTTTTTTACTTGAACGACGGGGAGCATTTAGATCTTTACGTATACTACGATTGAAAAATTAATTCTTTCAATGTGTCCATATAATTCTCGTGTACTTCCAGGATAATACCATTAGCAATATCAGCATGCAACGAAGCATAGCAGTTCAAAGTGAAGAAATAAATCACAGGTAAGACAAAACACACCGATTTCTAAGTAAAGATCCTCGACTTTGTTATTCACGGAGAATGTACGACGCACGCGACCCAATGACCATCTAAATACGCGCTCGTTCGACTATTAAAAATAAAGTTACGACGTTAAGGTTTCGTCTAACAGAGTGAGCATACATGCAAGGATCGTAAAACCAACGCCTTGGCATAGGTAAAACAAGCAGTTGAAGAGTATCCCGACGGCTTGTTAAAAGTCCTCCAAGAGCGTATTCATTGCATCAATAGAAACGAATTTTCTCACGAACTTGTAGGTCGGTAATCAAGTTATGCAAATAAGGTCGCGTAAGCTAGGGACGATTATTTGATCAACCTACTATCACTTTCGCTTGATAATACGCTTATCAAATAGTCCTGAAATTACTCGCGATAACGCAGTGGAGGCAAATCGTCATAATTTTCAAACGATAATTATATTGTTGTCCGAGTGGAGACGGATGTATCGTGACACATTGACGCGCTGTACGTCATGCGATTACGTAACGCGATTTATTTTTAGTTTTAACAATAATTATGCCCGAGAATACTCCGGACTCGCACGGTAATGTAACAACAGCAGCATCGGTAATAATAATTCTCTTATAATTATGTACACTTACTTTTATATAATCGAGTGGATTGCGTTGAGCTAGTTATGGAAAATAATGTTTGCCGATGATTGATGACTATTGAACGATTTGTTCCCAAGTTCAATCGCCGTGTTAAGGCACGCTATTAATAAAATCAAATAAAGCAGAATTCCATAGAGCACATTCGTTAAGTACACAATGAGCAAGTAAAATTTATAGCGCGACCGACTATTAATAATTTTCATATTTGAAATGCGTCAAAAGGTTATCGATGACTCGATCACTCCTCGTAGCGCCATTATTATTATTATTATCGTCATCATCATCATCATCATCATCATCATCATCATCATCATCATCATCATCATCATCATCATCATCATCATCATCATCATCATCATCGTCGTCGTCGTCGTCGTCGTCGTCGTCGTCGTCGTCGTCGTCATCATTATTATTATTAATACATATTGTTATTGTTGTTGTTATTCGGTCGCTTAATGTCATTAAATTAGATGCAGGTATTGCGGTAAAATGTAGCATAACTTTAAGAAAGCGCTTGAATGGCTTCGAACTACTGGGAAATTATCAAGAATTGCCTAAGCTACTCGATATTATGGTAATTTGAATTACCAACGTCAATCATTTTATAAATTGTTTTAGCGCTCGAGTCCGTGAATGTGTAAAAACAATACGATAACCCTTTGTACGTGTCGAGAGGAGAAAATCGTCGCTTTTGATGATTAAATCCTTAAACGCTTTTCTTACGGCAACTGGTATACTATCTTTAGACAATAAAAGTCGCCGAGCCATTAATCTTAATGCTCAACAACTTTTCGTATTTCATATCTCCTTAGCCATAGGGTGAGGTTAATCCAAAAATACCAGGATTATCTTGTTCCTTGCCGTCGCTCTGCAACATCTCGCTCACTTAAATCCATTTTAAATACTTTTATATATATGGAAATAAAGAAGCGGCGGCGGCGGCGGCGGCGGCGGCGAATGAGTCTATCGCACTTTCTCTATCACTCTCTCTCTCTCTATCACTCACTCTCTCTCTCTCTCTCTCTATCACTCTCTCTCTCTCTATCTCTCTATCTCTCTATCTCTCTATCTCTCTCGGCTCGATCGACTTCACACCTTTACTTTCACAGCTTATAAATTAATAAATTTCTGAACAATACACGACTAATTCAACGTAATAATGATCGCTCTGATATTCTCGATTTCTTCGTAAATTACAAATGCCCGTAAAATAGAATCAAAATATACATTCCATACTAAGTAAATGTACCTTCAAATATTATATTATCGTTTTCATTACATTTAAGGATGAATATTAATATTACTAATGAAATACATATACTTACAGCATACGCGAGCGGAATGACATTCGAATCGTGTGTTCTCACCTGAAAGACAAAGAAAACAACATTATGTATGCGCCAAGAAATAAGGACATGGAATAAATAATGCTTTAACTTAATAGGGATACGCATGCATGGTAAGATGTAAATTAAATTGAACGATAATCGAAACGACGTTATTGCTACGGTACGTGTGTGCGTGCGCGTTCCAATACATAGTCGGCACGCACGTGAAATAATATTAACCGAATAATTAGAATGGATAATTGAATAAGCGCATGAAAAATTCACAATAGCAAGACATTGTAATGGAGAGGCGGATTTCGTACTTTATGTAAGTAGCGAGCACCTAGTTTTTTTTTTCTTTTTTCTCTTTATCGGCTCGCCAACAGATAATAAGCGCGACTACGATGTCCAATAGGCTTTCGAATAATACCGTAGGCTTACGTACATACGCCCTAACCATGCCAAGTACACATAAGCCGAGGACGTGTTTTTAAACTCCCGCTCGCGTAATCGGGGATCAAACTGTGTTTAGCGAATGAATTTCCCGCGTGCTTCCCGGCATTCCGTCAAGAAGCATTTGGACAAGAAAGCCGAAACGGGGATAATATCGCGCCGCCTCGCGTCCTCGCCGAAAAAGAGCGCAGCCGAGACAAAATAATCCAAAGTCATCGTCGGGCCGGGTCGGATGAATAATTCAACGAAGCACAGCCGGGGACGCGCCCATGTACAAAGACCGACGCTCGCTCCGGTCCCGTACTCGTCGTTACGAAGGTGCGCCACGCGGGATCGAGAGAGAGAGAGAGAGAGAGCCCCCCCCCCCCCCCCCCCCCCCTATACCCCACCCCCATCCCACCTACCCCTCTCACGCATTCTCTCTCTCTCTCTCTCTCTCTCTCTCTCTCTCTCTCACTCTCACTCACTCACTCACTCTCACTCTATCTCCGTCTCTCTACTACGGCCACCGTCACCGACACTGCCCCCAATCCCAACAGGCTCCGTTTCTCCCTTTGTTCCGCGAGTCGAGGCTGACGTCAGCCGGCGCCCAGGAATTTCGCCGGCTTATCGCACCTCGACGGCCCCGTGACGTCCGAGAATATATCTTGAATAAGACTAGTAGCGCGTCGCCGTCGAGTCACGAGGACCTTTATTTACCTCCGCGCGCTCTGTCCAATTCGGCGAGACGTCGCGCTTTATGTAATTCTACGGCCGTCGTTGCCGGCGTTGCTTGCAGAAGCTGCGGGGATGGTTGTGATCGGGGGGAAGCGCGAGCGCGTGGCCGAGAGGAGCCTCTTGACGAACGATCTGGAGGTAATGTGCCGAGAGCGTGCTCGAGTGTGCTGTCGCAAACGGTGGTAGGACTAGCGTGGGAATTCCGGCCTCGTCGACGGCTCGCACATCCTGATAAGCACCCGTGTAAATTTAAAGGTGTCA
>NW_011948413.1:12358507-12366974 GCF_000503995.2 Ceratosolen solmsi marchali
TGGGGGGGGGGGGGGGGGCAGAGGAAACGCTGTTGTAGAGCGCGAGTATATTTGTCGGGGCGCGATAACGGAATAATTACAGAAACGTGTCTCGGACATATCGAGGTGCTGAAAAGGGCTTTCGTTACGTCCTGGGGCCAATATAAATGATAAGTAGTATGAGACGGGTTTGTGGGAGGGGGTGGGGAAATGTCATGATTGCGTACGACGACTCGGTGAGCGTTGAAAAAAGCCTAGATAAAGTAGGAGGAAAGGAGACTCGGCGTCGGCTTTGAATTATATATACCTGCGGGCGTAGACGACATCAATCCCGTGAAATAATCTAATTGAACATTCAGCCGCTGATGTATCAAAGCCGCCGACGCCGAGGCTGACGCCGACGATGCCATGGCTTTATACAGGCGACTCTCGGCCGTGTATCGTCTCTTGCCACAAATTGAAAATACGATTGATATTGATAGATAGCAGGAGGGAGGAGAGAGGCTGGCTACCTCTCGTTTGTAATCTTAATATGATATTCGTGGAGTGTTTCCGAGGTTTGATGCGAACGATCGTGCGGTGGCTCGTACGAAACGTGGATTTGCATTTCCGTTAATTGCGTAGTGTGACGAGGAGTAAGATTTTTCTGGTAAATTCCGGAAACTCGAGGTTGAAAAACGATGGATTTTTAATTATTATTTGGCAGATTCTCGGTTGAGAAATCGGCAAGCCTCGACATTATCCATTGAACTCGAAAAGCAAGAGAAATAAACGCTTCGAAGTTCATTGTATAAAAGGAAATTACCAGCGACTTATTTTCCATTCCAATGATTTTAAATTATTCCACTCCCGGATAAAGCCGGATAACCTATTTCAGGCCATAAAATTTATGCATACAGTCACAAGTTCATTAATATTCGAGTGAATTATTAAAAATGAACGTATGCATTTTTCGTAAAATCGATTACAAACTTCATATTCTATGTTTATGAAACATTCACGACCTTAAAAATCCTTAAAAATCCAACATTTATCTGCTTATCGTATACGCATTAATTGGCTAATACAGCCGTTAATTAAACCTTTGTACAGCCGTCATTTTACAATTGCACTTGCAAAATGTTAAATTTGGACGTCAGGAAAAAAAAAAAGATATATTAATTTGAAGATAGTATTTTTAAAAAAAAAAAAAAAAAAAAAAAAAAAAAAAAAAAATATTTATATTTATTTACATTTTAGGAATCTTTAGTACGTAATTGAAGAATATTGCGAGCACTTATAGGCGCCGATAATACCTGAGTAATGTAATGATTAATTAGTTAGTTAAAAGTCGTAAAATTATCTATGGCCTTGGGAGTAGTTTGTCATTTTTCAGGATATCTCGAATGTATTGAATTTGGCGATTGTAAGACTCGTTAGTGTCAATTATAATATTGCGTGGACATAATTTAGGGAGAATCGCAACAGAGTAATTGAAATTCATTAGACAGAGAGCGACGGATAGTGGACAGCCTTGTATAATATTATAAAAGTGCTTAGAGTAAAATTTAAATTCGTTTTCCACGAGGGTTGATAATGTCATATTGGAACGGTGCCGTAATAAATTCATTTGCCCGCGACACAATTTCCCGAACGTAGCGCTCGCAACGAACATAGCGAAATCATTTCCTACAGTCGATTAACAGTCGATTAATCGCGCGTGCGTGTGCGTAAGAAACGAAAGTAAGAATTTAGAATTGCGAGCCGAGTGCTGCGGAGGGGGAGCAGTGCTTTAACCGAGATCGTCGAAGGCAATAGCGTGTGGAGGGGGCAAAGTGCCCACGGACAATTGCAGATTCGAAATTTCTCGTCTGGATAAAAATGCTCTCGACATATTTATCGCCCGCGGCATTCCCGCGCGCCGCAAAGACAATGTTGCCGTTGATTTTCGTCGCGGAGAACGCTAGATAATCTGCCGCTCGTCGCGGGTTTCGACACGGGTGCCCGACGAAAGCCTATAATTCTTAAAATATCGCGTGGGCCGGTGAAATATTGCTAAAGCGTATATATTCACAAGAGTGCCGTTTGTTTCCGCAGATACGAGGACATATACTATGATGTATGGCGCACGCTGCCTCAGCGTCTCTCTCCCTTTCACTCTACGTCTCTCCGTATTTCCTCGAAGGATGGGAGGGTGGCGCCGGGCTCTAATAGTAACGGGAGGATGAGTTATTTGTTTATTATTATTTTTCTTTTTTTTTATTTTGTCGCGAGTGCTGTCGAGGCGTAGAGGGGTAAAAAAAAAAGTCACGTGCTCGCTCGCTGTCAAGTAAATCAGTAAACATCGGCGACGTAATGTCGACTCTGTCCTTCGGCCTTGGTCACGGCTTTTCGTAACCGCAAAGTTGAAGAAATCAGAATGGGAAGGAGCAAAGTCTCGCGCACAATGTGCCAATGCTAAAAGAATCGATTCCCTGTTTATATCAATAATCCAACGCTGCACCTTTGGTAAAAAAACTTGAGCGCTACGATTACTCACACGATTGGCTAAGCGTTGCTTATCGCTCGTCCGAAAGAAGGCAAATCGCAATCCACTCGAGGATGACAATAAAAGGCACGTTATGAAAAAAGGAAAGTTCGCTCGACTGCATCTGCCACGTCCCGGGTTCATTATGCGCGAAATAATAGGAAGGAGAAGCACGACGGATGCGATGTGGCGATCGGCGTCCTCGTTTTCCAAAAGACTAATAGACCGTTGCTTCTTAGCGTCGTCGTCGTCGTCTTTGTCGTCGTCGTCTTTGTCGTCGTCTTCGTCGTCGTCTTCGTCGTCGTCGTCGTCGTCGTCGTCTCTCTCTCTTTCTATCTATCTATCAATCTACCTGCTCTTTTGTCACTCGACCTCCAGCCCTTCGAGAGTCTCGTATCGTAGGAGGAGGCGGCACTAGCTCGTATAAATGTCACACGAGTGTGAATTCGTGCGAGGCGCCGTCGGCGGTCACAACGACCTTACGATCGAACACTCGAAAACTTTTCAATTAGAATATGTTCGTGTAAATGGCTGGGTGAATCGATGATCCTGACCTTGGTGGGGTGTTTTATGGCCGTTGGCTCTTTCGTGGCCGCACGCCGCCTGCCCAATATAATCCATTGGAATTTTAATTCGGCTTTAAAAATCACGGGGCAAGCTGCTCTCTAGAGCGGCCATTCGCGTATTTTCGTAATAAGGATAAGGCTGCGTGAGGTCGAATGCACGCCGCCATCGTTACCGCACTCGATCGAAACGCTGAATTACACGATTATGCAATTTAATTAAACAACAAGTGCCCGCCGTCACAATGCCACGCTTACTAAAATAATAATTTCACTCAACAATCCCATACGACTCTTTGCTTAGCCTAAAAATAGTACGGGGAGAAATTAGGTTAGGCAAACTTCATTTTCATTATCACGAGAATGAAACGCTATCGCGCGCTCCAGCCGTGCCAACGCCAGGGATTTAATTTACTTATTATTGGCTTAACCTCTTTAGAATCTCCATGGGATGATGATAGTGCGAGTTTTCTCCTTTCCATTATATGCCATAGAATCGTCCTCCCGAGCGCTCTTTTATCACTCCCATCAGCTCGCGATGTGCATTATATTTATCGATTCGAATTAAGTCGATGCCACGAATTTACGGGGGAGGTCGTTAGTTGGAATTCCAGCCGCAAACGGAGAGGGACGTGAATTATACTCTTTGTACGTTTCAGTAGTACGTAATGAGTCAATACTCGCGCGCCTCACGACGACTTTCTTTTTTTCTGTATTTTCAATAAGGCCACTGTTGCCTCCTTTCTCGACGACTTTCGGTGTGGGTGGAGTGAAAAAATCGCTTTCGTTCCTGGGCATTGAAAGCTATTGTTTACTTATTTCGTCACTTTTGTAAACTTCAAAAGTTCTTGCACAATATATTTTCGACACGCGGTGTCCTTTCAAACAATTTTCACGTTCGTATTGTTGAAATTTACGTATTACGATTATGACATTAGGCCTCGTAATCAAATAAACTTTATTATTCATAGTATTATTTAATTGGTCCCAGAAACTTATATAAGCGGCATTTAAATTCGAGTGCCATAGCGATTATCTTGAGTGCACAAATAGTTTGATATCTGCTAATGACGAATAGTTTAATTTACAATCTTCGACGGAATACGAAATTATCGGCTTTGATAGATCATTGATTTTTCAATTTTTATATTAACATTGCCTGATAATTATTAATTGGAAGTAAATTAGCTATTTGTATAATGACCGATGTAAAGAATACGATTATGATTGATTTTCACATTTTTCTTATATTCTATCATAACAAAAGAGAATAAACATGGGAAATGCATTGATATATTAGACGAAAAATATACGGTTTATACAATTAACACCATATCATCGATAATAGCAATAATAGTAATAATGATTAATAACAATAATAATAATAACAATAATAACAATAACAACAACAACAATAATAATAACAACAACAAAAATATCAACAACAATAATAATAACAATAATAACACCATATCATTATCATCATAATCGTTATTGCTTAAGAAATGATTTAGCGCACTTTGTGCAATACTTCATAAATGACAATTGGAAATGTAATAAATAGTTGCATTACAATGGTAAATAATGGCGTAGTTTCTAATTAAACGAGATAATCTACGACGATAAAGAATATCGCTCATTCTACGTACGCGCACGCACAATGATACAAGAATCATTGCCGTGTCGTGAACACATGACCAATAAACCATATCATTAAGTATTTCTTTCTTTTTTTCTTTTATAAAAATGCTTATTCATGAATTTTGAGGAAAATTTAAACATCGATGTGTTAATAATAAAATTAAAATGCTCATTTTGTTTTTTGTTTTGTTTTGTTTAGCATATTTATGAAAACTATAAATACTAATGTAAGATACATTCTACACTTATGGGATAACCAGCTTGTATTCAAGGTAATTCGTATTTTGTAAATATTGATTGGAAAGAATTGTAACGTAAAAGAAAAAAGAAAAGAAATAAAGAAAAAAAGAATAAAAGAATTATAATAAAAATGCCGGACTAAGATTTGCAAATAATAAAATTATTCAACATCGTAATAGGACACACTGACATTATAGACAGATTAATTTTATTATTATAATGAAACTCTTCGATAACTGAAAAAGAAAAAAAAAACATTTTACTCTTACGGCACAGTGTAGCATTATCAAGTTACATGTTACATCACGAAGTTTCACGGGGCATAAAAACATAATTGAATAATTTATTCACAGATGCGTTGCCTCATTACTTACTTATATTATAAAAGCCCAAATATTCCCATTATTCTTTGTTATTCTATGTTTTTACATGAGCTTTTTCTTAACTCCTTGCTTATGCATCGCGATTGTTCGCAAAACGCATTCGTCGCAGCGATCTTTTTTTATTTTGCTTTTTTCGCGGTCGCGCATATAACCAACGATCACGATCACGATCGCGCAATTCGATATCCTTTATGAGAAAAACTAATATGATGCTTATAAATACCATCGTTCTCTTATCTCCCATCTTAATCTGCCGATCGACCGAAGCCTCCTGCGCAAGTAGATTAATGTGCAGTAATGTTTATTGTCCTTCTCGGCCCCACCCTCCGCCACCTTCGCGCCACACGCGCCTTTAAATACCTTTTTACAAATCTCATCGCGCTCAAACAGAATTATCAATTTATTGTACGATATAACGCTCTTTTTATTTCGCGATACTCGCGACACGTGCACAGCGAATTATCACTATCGCGCAATTTATCAGCCGATACGATATAACTCGGCGATATGATCAATAGTCGCGCTTATGTAATAATAAAAATCTTACGCTCAGCGCGTCAATAATACGCTATTAATAATCAATTAAACAGACTCGCGCATTCCTCGCTCCTGTCGCTTTTGCGCGCGGAATTTCTGACCGGCATTTCTCTTTTTCTCTTTTTTTCTTTTTTTTTTTGCCGGCATCCTGCTTCACGATCGATTTTAACAAAATGCCGGTGCGCTACGCTTCTTCCATTCTTCATGTCGCTCAGTACTATTTGTTGGTTGGCGGGCAGGAGGGGGAGGAAGGGGTAGGAGGGGGTGGAGGGGTGGATGGGGTGGCTAAGAGAAGACGCCGAGGCTAAGTAGGGTGGCACGTTTAACGTGAGTGAAAGTCCCGGGACGTCAGCGACGCCTCGGCGGCACCCCAGGTGATTCGGTTAATCAAGCCGCCCTCGTCGAGGTCTGCGATCGCATCACGTGGCCGACTTCTTCTCTCTTGTGAAAAATTAGCGAACATACTCGTCAGATATACCCGCTGGCCAGCTGCGACACAGCTGGCCGAAAAAACGCTCAATGTTGCGCGCTCTGTAGAGTCTACGTAACACGTAGGCGCGAGCGCGCGCATACACACACACACACACACACACACACACACACCCGCTCTCTCTCTCTCTCTCTCTCTCATATCTATGAGTCTAACATTTTCCGTTCATATCTTGGGATTTTCTCATTTTGCTGTAGTTATTAGAAAGTCTGCCAAAGATGTGCGCGGGTGGGACGAGTGAATATTTCTTACTTTTTTTTTTCAACAATGGCCGATGTTTTGATGCATATTGGCTTCCTTGAAATTCAGCGTTGATAATATCAACGACACCATTTTCTTGATTGTTTCTTTAGCATTGCTTTTCGTTATTGTGAGAATAGGAGGTGCATTGATCAGCGATGACTTATTCAAATGATTTCTAATAAAAGTTAAGTCGAACGTACGTATATGTTTACTCTTGCATAACAAGAGTTAATTGTTATTTGCGATTACGGCTTCGTAAATGCTCTAATGCATCCATGAGCCTACTAAGACTTGTTATTAAGCTACATGTAGGCTCGATACTGGTGGAGGTGGTGGTGGCGGTGTTGGAGGAGGTGACGGTGGGGGCGGGGCGGGGAGGGGTGGTGGTGGTGGGGGTGGTGGTGGGGGTGGTGGTGGTGTAATTTTGTACCTCCGTTGGGATCTTTATGACTCTTTCCATTATTGTTTTTATCGGCAATTATCGCCCACACGCAAGAATACAATGTATTTAAAATTCGGTGTTTCCGCGTTCTTGAGCAACTATCTTGCTCGGCTAAAAGAGAGAGAGAGAGAGAGAGAGAGAAATGAAGCAGCTGCTTTACGACCGACTAGAAAGCGTTAAAGTAAAAATTGAAATCAAGTTGTTTATAATAAGCTGCTTGAGCAATTCGCAACGTTTCCGTATTAATTATGTGCTCATGGCTGAAATTAGTCGGCGGCTCACGAACACGAGGAACGATCTGTTAATACTAAAAGCGAATCGACGGCTGAGCAGCGACGTAAGAACAATACTAAGAGTAATGGTAACATCAAGCTCAGTAATCCCATCGTGTATGGTGCGAATGTGTGGAGAATACATGCCGAGTGACGAAAAGTGGCGAATCACGCGCACGTAAATGATAGGAGGAATAAAGAGAAGCATGATGGGCCAGATTGATTGAAAAGCTAAGTACTGGAAATCGATTCGACTCGATGAATCATCCGGGATTTCGCGGAGCTATTCGTCATCCCTTCCTGGAGGACATCTAAAGCGTGGGAGAGGTAAGGGGGAGGGGGAGGCGAGCACGAAAGCTCCGAAAGGTCGATTATTGTTTTGCGAGATAGATTTTTCAGCGGACTATGCCGTATCCTTGAATCTGCAAGTCGCAGACTAAGATAAATGTTCAATGGTGTCGAAGTAGAGCTCAATTGCGATTGAAAAATGAAGCTTTCGATGTGGGCAGCGGTACAATTGGCCATTTTCGATATTTTGTCGTTAAGGTAGAGGGGCGATGACGCGAACAAACTTGCGATACACAAAGACTAACAAATGTCATTTACTTTAATTACACACGGCTTTCTCGAAACATTATATAACAATTGGCTAAAATTTATTAATATCATGCTAATTTTAAAATTCTTTTTCAATTCTTTTTATACCCTGTCATTGCACCGCTTAACATGTAATCAACCAATGATGCGAATACCTTTTATAGTATCGACAATTCGCATTCGCGAATGGCAATCTTAATTTTTATGCAATCGTTATTGATAATACAAATGTACGATGTACATTCTGGCAATTTGTCCGTAAGTTTTTAACAAGAATGATTATGTAATTTCGCTTAACCACCTATCTTTGAGTTAGCTACTACAAAGACAGAGAGAGATAGATAGAGATACAGAGAGATAGAGAGAGAGAGAGAGAGAGAGAGAGAGAGAGAGAGAGAGAGAGAGAAAGTCGAAAATTCATGCTTGCTCTGTATCTAACGATGGTTTAATTATTTAACAGAAGCTGCTCTACGTGGTAGGAGAAAATATGTATTTCCTTAAAGATTACGTAATGGATAAACGGCGCCAAGGTAATCTCGCGTTCATCCAAAGAACATATGACAGAAAGATGCAA
>NW_011948413.1:12367504-12384814 GCF_000503995.2 Ceratosolen solmsi marchali
TGCAACCCCCCCCCCCCCGCCCCATCCATCCTCACCCAAACATTATATGCCGATTTGTCAACAATATTGCAAGCGAAGCGACAAAATTTCAAGGTAAAATATAATGACAAAACAAAAAAAACAAAAAAAAAACCAGCAAGAGAGAAAGAATGAGAAAAAAAACAAGAAGCGGTTTCTCGGGTGTTGGTAATAAAATTTTCAAAGAATAAAAATGAAAAAAAAACGACTGTTAAGCGCGCGAACGCTCGTAAATCCAAAATCGCCCACTCGACGCGTCTAAATAACCTCGATAAGGGCCATCGAAATCTCGGCCGCACTTTCCTCAGAGAGAGAGAGAGAGAGAGAGAGAGAGAGAGAGACGGAAAGTGAGAGAGAAAGGGGCGAGGGCCGCGAGCGGGAGGATGACGAGGAGGCTAAGGAGGAGGAGGAGGAGGAGGAGGAGGAGGAGGTGGTGGGGGTGGTGGTGGCGGTGGTGGAGATTGACGGGTAGGGGGATCGAGAGGGGGAGAGGCACGATAGGCTCTAAGCGAGCGCCGTGGTGATAATCGTCGCCTTATTTGAAGAAGAGCAGCTGGCTTCGTTTGATCCAATCTGAAAATGTGCTTTGTCGCGAAAGATGAGTCACGCGCGACAAGCGCACATTTAAAAAACATTTCTCGGACAATGGGATTTCCAAGTTGGTTCGATCGAGAGTTGGCTCGTTTAATGGCGTCGTCCCTATCTCCTTATATGCTTCTTTTTATTTTTTAAATATTTTGTAATTTTATTTTTATCCTGCAACCCCGTTCCCCCTTTATGCTTCTTCTCCTTTTTGTTTTTTCTTCGTTCGTTCCATCCTTCTTTTTTTTTCTTTTTTTTTTTTCTTCATTTTTCTCCATGCAAATATAATACTCTAATAAGACCCTCGTGCTGCCCGTTGCCCAGGCACAATCTACGGGACACGCACGTATTAACGGCACAAGGCTTCTCACTTAAGCGCATCGCCCGATAACTCGTCGGCTGAATCGTCGTCACTGCTGCCAACGTCGCGGCTTTCCACCAATCGATCGCCAAGGAGCCGAGATGCTCGGCAAGCATTTACGAAGATCCTCGGCTCTTCGTTCGATCGAGCGCAACATCACCTACGATAGCGTTATGTACTCGCGCCGGTAGGGTATTCATCGATCACCTATCGTTTGATTAAGTACCGGGACTCGCTGCCCTTACCTTACCCTTACCACCACCCACGACCCCCTATCCACGACCCACCGACCTTACTCGCCTACTTCGCGTCGTGTGTACACCTCGTCCTAACGCTAATAACAGAGATCGGCATCACGAAGCGTGATTGCATAATCGGATCGTCGCGGATCTACACACCCCTGTGGCCCCGGGAATTCGGAGGCCGTCGACCGTTACAGAATATAGCGCGCACACGGGAAAGGTGAGAGAAAGATGGCACATTAGCATAATGGGCGTGCGCACGAGCAAAATGCATCGACAAACTCTCTCGCGCCTCTCCGTTTTGATCGGCGTATCGATCAAATGCCGTGGACAGGCACGGTGTGCGTTTTTTTCTCTTCTTCTTCTTCTTCTTTTTTTTTTTTTTTTCATTCTCAGGCTTCGCTCGGGGCCCTCGAAAACCTTCCCATTGTTGGGTGCTTGAGTGCGTACGCGCGCGGCTTTTCCCCACCCGTTAATTTATGTAAGATCGGGCGGCGATCTCGGCGTAATTATGGCCGAGTCCGTGCGACCTTACGAGCGACGCACGGACACCGGCAAATTATTATGTATCGCCCATCGACGCTCGATCTTACCCTCCCCCACGATCATACCCATCTACGCGACGCGGCAATCTTTACGTAACGAACGCACTCTCGCTCACTCTCTCACCGACCCTCCTACCGGCACAATGACGACAGGGCAAGTCGCCTTCGCCTGAGCATCGTGTAACGCTCGAGAGATAAGAATCGGCCGCGGGAAAAGCGCGAGCACTTTTTCCGACCTTCTCGGCCATGTACGTCGCGACCGAATAAAGGTTCCGTGGTGTCCCACGCCAAGAAAAAAACGGGAGAGGAGGGACTTTTGTATTCCGTGACCGGCGTGGCGATGCTCATTAGGGAAAGCGGCCTCTTTATGAGCACCGGTTGCGCACTGGCGGGATCGACTGGTGGTTACGCGCGAGTGTATGTGCGCGCGGCTGGTGGGACGAGGTTGGTGGGGTAGGACACGCACGTACTCTCGCGCAGAGCTCACCAGAGAGGGAGAGAGAGGATGTGTGTGTGCGCGCGTGTGTATATTGATGATGGGTGAAGAAATCTAATTCACTTAGCCGCGGAAAGTCCTCATAAAGTACGCTTCTCTCGGCCCGTAATCCGGATCTATGTGTAATGGCACGATCGGGGGCAAAAATAAGAGATGCGCTAGCGTGGCCGGGGCGGGGGGCGGGGGGGGGGGGGGAGAGAAGGACTGTGAGGAGGAGCGACCTTATTGTCAGATGTAAAAGGAAAGTTTGATTGACTGCATAGTTAGACGAGTGTGTTGGCCGTAATCTGGGCTAATTCACCTCTCGTCTAAACGATGCGACCGCCTCGCCGGCCGGAGACACCGTCATTTAAATTCACGAATAAATCGCAATTCGATAAAGATAGATAAATCTCCTCGGTAACCACTCCACGTCCAGCATCTAACTGTAAATGCAGTTAGAGTCAAAGTGGCTTTTATTCCTTTGTTACGTTGTTCGTAGCAACGAGTTTTTGCGTCGGCGACGCTCCGCGGGCCCAATGCCGACGCACGCGGCCGACCTGGCACCGGCATCGGAGCCGCGCCTACCTTCGCGACAAGGACGGCCGTTTCTCCAGCGCGTACCCGCCACGCAACACCTCACACAGCTCACCCACTTGTCGCGAGCCCGCACGTAACTAAGAACGAAGGACCGGCATTCGTTGTCGCTCTTTGAAAGTCGCTTGCCAGGTGAAGTCGCCGCGCGCACGTGCGAGCCGAGGGTCTCCGGGCCCTGCGGGCACGATGCCCTCGCCGCTCTCACCTGCGACAGGAGCTTCGGCAGCGTGTGATTGTGCGAGCTCCTCTCGGCATTGCCGGCCCGCTGCTGTTGCTGTTGTTGTTGTTGTTGTTGCTGCTGCTGCTGCTGTTGTCCAGCCTCCGACCTAAGGTCATGCCTCCAGCGCAGTACCCCCATCATGACCTCTGGCTCGCTTTCGCTTTTGCTCTCCCTTCCCCCTCTCTCTCACTCTCTCTCTCTCTCTCTCTCTCTCTCTCACTCTTTTTCACTCTCTATTTCTATATCTCTATTTCTATCTCTTACTCTCCCTATATCTATTATATATATATATATATATCTTTCTCTCTTTCTCTCTCGACTCAATAACACACTCGATCTCGTGAGCCGCTACTCGTTCGTGGCCGGCGGCATCCCGTGTGCTTCCAACGGCAACAAATGTACAAGCACCGAGACTCGCTGCGCCGTGGCCGGAGCGCGACTGGCGCGACCGGCGCCGCCGCCGACCAGGCGTCCGCCTCCTTCACAAATCTCTCCTCTCTTTCTCTCTCTCTCTCTCTCTCTCTCTCTCTCTTTCTCCCCCTTCCCTCATCCCAATCCTACCCTGCCCCACCTCGCCCTCGCCCTCGCCCTCGCTTACTTGCACGCTCGCACGCTCGCTCGCTCGTCCCCTCCCTCCCCCACCACCGTACCGTCCCGACCTGTCTTCCCACCTTCCCTCGACCCCCGACCCAATGTCCGCTGCTACCTCCTTCTCCTCCTTCTACTCCTCTTCCTACTCCTCTTTCCTCTTCCTCATCCTCATCCTCATCCTCATCTTCATCCTCATCCTCCTCCTCCCCTTCCCTACCACTTCCTGCTGCTACTGCTGCTGCTGCTGCTGCTGCTGCTGCTGCTGCTATTACTGTTACTGTTACTGTTGCTATTGCTCTTACTGTTGCTGCTGCCTTCGTTGCCATAACCCACGGACCGCCTGCGGCGCTGTCACGGATTCTCGTTCGCGCGCCCTGAGCTATGTTCTCGCTTTTTGGCCGGACGGGCAAAACGTTGTCGTCATTAAAATTGCGACTGACTGGGAGGGCAGAGAGGAGGAGCTATGAATGACCCGCCGCGGTCCTTCCTTCCGAAACTTCCTCTTTAGCCGCTCTTACGTTGTGTTCAGGAGTCTCCTGAGATCGTCTATTACCATAAGATAACCGAGCCGACGATACGGGCATCGGGTTTCTATGTTATTGCGATTATTGCCGATCGTATGTTGCCGGCCGGCCGCCAAGTGACGTAGAATCGAATTTTTAAAAGTCGTGTGTTGTCGAGTGCGTCGTTTCGACTGAACAACGTCGACTCGAAGTGACGCTATTTGTTGAGAAGTCGGGCCATCCTAACGAGATCGAGGCTCTTCTCGATCGTGCTAAGCCGATAAACAAGGGGGAGTGACAAATAAGGCTTAGCGACTGGCCAATTGTTGTCAGTTGCGGCAATATGGGAATATACGATGTCAACCCCCGAGGGAATAATAAATATTTATTTCAGCCGGATAATGTCGTATTGGTGGCTTGGTACATTTGTGCCGTGATGCCTTGGTTCCTCAGTGCGCATTGTTAGTTATCGAGTCAGTTAATCAAATCGATCAAATGGCCGAAATTACTTTGAAGCATGGGCGATCGCTGGGCTGGATGGAACGAATGGGATCGACGGTCACTTAATAAAACTAATGTGAAAAATAATTTTCAAAATTCACCAAGTTCGGCCGAGTGTCGATGATCGTGGTATCACTCTCGTAACAATATGATTAATAAGTAGAGGAGAATTAGTGCTATTACGTCGAGATGATGATAATGATAATGACGATAATGACGAATGGATAAGCCAGGTGAAACGTGGAAAAGTTGGTGAGAATTTTGACGATTTGATTGGCTTAGCGGCCAGACTTTTTAAATATAAAGTCGTCAGTCGTCAGTCAACTTTGAGCTCTTTGCTCTTTCGATTAAAGTAGCGCTGTCTCGTAACGTTTTTAACGCGTTTGATCGTGAGGTGCGAATTTAAGGGAAGGTCAGGGTCGCTGCACATCGCCGGACCAACGTACGGTTCCCAACAATGGTCCTCCCAACTTCGGCACTCGATCGACCAATCCCAACATATACAACCCGAAACGATGATCTTTCTCAGCGTCGCCTCGACGGAGTCCCGTAATAAGTCCGACGACGAGATGGGATTATTCGTCACGTAGTGCCGCCGCCGCAGCCCCCGCAACCGTCGCTGAAAATGCATCCTCCGCCCATTCCCGGATATTACCCAGTGCTCGGCGTAAAAAAAAAAAAGTCGGCCAGCAAAGTGGGCGCTGGGTAGAAATAGTCGTTGCGGCAGGCGTTCCCGGCTGGCATACTTTTATCTTTGTTTTGCTCGTGCGGTTCGCACGTGTCCCTTCAAGAGCTTCGCCGACAGCTGCTCTTAAGCAACGTATGCGTGCGTGCCGACTGTGCGATTTCCTACTTACCGACCGCGCGCGACTAGTCGAGTCCTAGCCGTTTTCAGCTTGTTGTAGCACGTCGTTCGTTTTTTCTCTCTTACCTCTTCATCGCCGTCCTCGTCCTCGTTATCCTTCTCCTCGTCCGCGTCGTTCCTTTTCTTTCTCCGCTATTCCCGAGCCTATCCCGGCTTATCGCTAACATTCTCGCATTATTATTAGTGTCGTAACGCACATTCGAGACGCGAGTCCAACGAATTTATCTCAACTCGGAAATTCGCTCGTCTCTTTGAGCTTATTGGAAGCGCGTTTCAACGAGCTGCGGAAATATAAAGTTTCAGGCAGCTTTCATCAGCCGCCGACGATTTTATCCCAATGGGATGGCACAGCACCGTCCGAGAAACGTTAAAGGCGACAGCACAACTTTTGCAGCTCGGTTTTTGTCGAATTTACCGCAAAAATCTCCGCTACAACCGCCAGTCCCCAACTTCACTCCCTTCGAGCGATTATGGACATTGCGCGACAACCCCGTGCGAGCCGAGCGCGCACACAGGTTCCCGTGCCATGATAAAGTAAAAAAGCCGAGAGGATCATTTCTACGTAGTTTCCAAGACATTAAGGATTGCAGCTTGATGGGCAAGGGGGTTGGGAGGAGGGGCAGGGATGGGGAGGGAGAATGACGGTAGATCGTAAGTAAGAAAAGGCCATTCGGCAGTATTAATGGTCCGCCTTCTTTTCCGTTCGACTTTTCTTCTTCCTATCGGGACCAACTCCTTACTCGAGCGAGACAACATAATTCTAATACAAAGGTCCATAAATAAGCAATTACATTACTCGTATGTTAATCAAGCATATTAGTATCCCTGGGGCGTTCGGCTAATCCCACGGACGAAGCGAGTCGAGAGAAAAGCCCAGGCCGTGGGATGATGAGGAATGACCCAATAACCATCGGTTTGGTCCTCCCCTGCGCGGCTCCTTAAATGAGAAAGAAAAAGGGACGATCCGCCCCCGAGTTTCGTGCTCTCAGTCTCCGGGCATCGGCCCTTTTAAAAAGAAAGCTTGCGCACGCGTCACTCCCACCAACTTGACGCACACTCTCGGCCGCTTATTATCGAGTCAGCTATTTCCCAACCCGAGAGAGCTGTTGCTGTTGCTGTTGCTATTGCTGTTGCTGTTGCTGTTGCTGCTGTTGCTGCTGCTGCTGATAACTACTACTACGCGTGGAGTACTATTACTCCACCGAGAGAACGAGAGAAAGAGGGCAGAGATGCGCGTGCCGGCCACGGGGAGAAGAAAGAGAGAAGGATGACAGGTGGCCGTGGTTGATGCCGCCGATTCGGTGGTGGATCGGGGGGAATGGAAGGGGAAGCGACTGGCACGGATTGCAAAGAGCCGAACTATGTTTGGTTAGCTGGCAGGACTTGGGAGACGAGCGATTCCTGGCCGACAAATTCCCTGGAGCGCCGTTTCCGATCGGTCCCAGTGCTCCAGAGATATTGATTGGTGAAGAAGGGGGTGGGGAAGGGGGTGGGGAGGAGGAGCGCTCGAGGAAACGGATGTCGTGGTCCATCTTAGGTAGGCACACACGCGATTCCGTGGGCCAGAGTGGAGTTTTCTCGCGTGCCTTTGTGCGGGACCCTCATTGTATGGGTCTTGCACTTGGGGGGCCTCGGCGCACAAACTTGGCGATATGGTTTCGCGCTTATTACCGTGGGCCGGACGATGGACTTTGGTTGCCGGTTGCTCGGCCAAGTGTCCATCCATCCAGCCCCCAGGATGGGATATTAGTTTCGCTCGGTTAACGTCCCACGGACCGCGGCCTCCCTGCTCGGTCTGACTCGCTGTTGTTTGCCACGCAAACAAAATGAAAGTCGTCTATGCAGAATCTTATGGCCGTTGCACTCCAATCTCATTCTCCGTGGCTTGCTTGCTTCGCTCAATTGTCGCATCTCTAATTAAATAAGGACGCCCTTATGCTTTAACAAGGCAGTCGTCGTATTTATTAGCAATTCACCACTTGCCAAACAATAGGACGATCCACTTTATGGTTTACCATTAGCTGGAGTACAGTCGGAGACGCTCGAATGGGACTTGTGCGAGTCGAGTCACGTACGTTCATTAGCCGAAGAAATAAGATTTTATATAAGATTACTTTGGTAATGGAAATTCTCGATCTCGTACGCAGGTCGAGGCATTGCTCGAATTGCAGCACAATTATGAGTTGAAGAAATTTCATGGCAATATCGCCGAATCTCATGCTAAGTTCGTCTTGCGCTGCTGCTACTACTGCTCTTGTTATTGTTGTTGTTGTTGTTGTTGTTGTTGTTGTTATTAATAATCGGAAACGATCACCAGTGTCCTTATACGGTAAACATTATAATAGTGTGTGATGTTGAAATTTCGAATTAATTTCGTTAGACGTTTTGGCGCTAATTCGCAACAAAGTATCAGTCTACGGAAAAAGAGAGGGGGGTGGGACATCTCGACGTGATATTCGGCCAATTTCGCCCATTCAATTACCAAAACATCGAGTTAATTCTAATTTAATCAATTCCCCGACCTTCGCGTAATTGCCACCGAGCAAGCTGACGTTACAGTTGCTAATACGTAATAAAAAAATTCACTTGCAACGACGGTAGGCCGAGGGGCGAACTGAATCGTCGGAAGAGAGGAACATATACGCAATAAATTAATGTTATCGGGAGCCTCATAAAATCACTTTGATTTTACGAATCAGCTGCTGGTCCAGCCTCCGCCAATGAAATGCTCTTGGGATCAATTAAATTCTTATCTCCGGGGCTCGTCTTAGTAACGTAATTTAATTGACCGCCCACGAAAACCGAGACAGTCGAGGCCTCCTCCGTGCTCACGTATCATCGGCCCTCGGCGATTTTCACCGATCGACCTTACGACAAGGTATGACCGACCACGCAACACCGTCACACGCAGTAGGGCACCTTTTGCGCCATAAGATCCGCCTAAAAGAGAAGGCGAGGCTGCTCTGCGAGCCTATAGAAAGGCGACTCACGTACGCCCGGGGCAGCGGTTACGACCGGCGATGACCGGCAATGACGGGTGACGACCGTCGTGCTCGGAACCCCCTCGCAAGATACGTCTTGATACTTCCTGTCCCCGAAGGGGCGCGCGTGCACGAATCTCATATAATTATTCCATGTGCCGGAGTTAGTTGGAGGAACGACGAGTGGAGGCAGTCGAGATATGGTAAGGACCCAGGATCAAGAGCAACTCTTCTATTAAATTCAACGTAGCTCGTCCGCTTTATGCCATCGAGTTAGACGACAGCATCACTTTTCATCCCCAAAAGGAACTTTCTCCGTGAAAATGCGGGATTTTTAGGCGAGAAGAACGGTGATGAGGATGACTCCACCCTGTCTTAGCGAAAAGTTTACACAATTGTTATCAAGATCCAATCTTCTAAAAACGTGTGTTTACACATATATATATATATATATATAATTATATCGTCGGCAAAGTATTTTATCATTGTATTGGGATCATGTATGACAAGTGTAATAAAATTGAAAAGGAAAAGAAAAAAAAGAAACTTATTAAGCGATCTCGGTAGAACAGAATACATTCGGTGTTCAGTCGAAACAATCAATTAAAACCAAAATAATGGATTATTCGCAAAAAATAAAGTAAATTTTGATAAGTTGATTGTATCATCGATTACGTAAACACAGTAGGAGAAAAATCCTAAATTTAAAACACCGAATTCACCGCGTCTACTCACTTTCCACTTGGCTTCGCCACAGCTAAATTTAGCCGAAACTCAATTTTTTTTTTTTTTTTTTTTTTTTACGAAGCGACGAGTCCTTGATTTACTCGACTATGCACACGTGTGTCTAGACAATTTGTCTCCGTTCTACCGTAGAGCGGGATTTTCGAATTTGGACGGATGTCGTTCTCATCGCGAGGAAGCGCGAAATCGCCAATCTTTACGGGTCGCGAGCGGCCGTGAAGAATTGAAAAGCCAGGAGCGTGTCCCTTGGCGGAAGTTCCGGCCGTTAAAAGCAGCAATTGAGGGGGATTAAGTTTTGTCTACACATTGTGTGGCTCGGTGTGTTTGCTCGGCAATGTGGCGGTTCAAGTGGCGGCAATTTTCAAAGGTCTACTACATTGCCAAAATACGATGACTTTAGTTTAAAAAATTTTCTAAATTCTCATACCGCTGTTTCACAATTCACTCTCTCTCTCTCTCTCTCTCTCTCTCTCTCTCTCAATCTCTCTCTCAATCTCTCTCTAAACCCTCGTGCCTCATTTATGTCTATCTTTATCTTTCGTCTGGGTTACCTGTCTAATGGACAACGAAGACCAGCTGGAAAAAATTGACGTGCTCCGTGTGCGCGCATAAGTTGCAATCTCAGGTTGCAGGAAAATGTCGTTGATGTATTTCCAAGAAAATTTCATGATTATTTTAGATACCACGTATTGGATAATTTTTCATTCTTTTGATAAATGAAAAGAAAAATAAATTTTGGAATATTAGCCGCGTAAAATATATCGTTTGAACGGATTTTAATTGTCCTTTGTTGCAATAGTTCGAGTTAGTCGTTCGTTGCTCGTAATCGGTGTAATCAATTGTATCTGTAAATTAAAGTGATTGACAAGCGCTTTGACTGATTCTGGAAAAAGCGTCGTTTATTTTTTCAAATAATTTACTCCCATACGACTACGCACTATGCGCTTTATCTCCTGTGCTTTCAAATTTTCAATTACGTCAGAAATAAGTCGCGCAAACAAGCGACTAACTAACGAATGAAGGATAAACGAACGAACAAAACAGCGGCTAATTGACAATATGTTTATGCAATGGAATAAACAACTTTTATTTTTTATCGAAATTCGTCGGATTAACATTTACTATACTGAAATACGAGAGACAGACAGAGAGAGAGAGAGAGAGAGAGAGAGAGAGAGAGAGAGAGAGAGAAAGAGAGATAATGACAGAGATAGAATGATAGGGGGAGGGGGCGGGAAAGGATAGTATAGGATGTTCATCAGCGTTGTAACCCCGTGTGCATTTGAATGAATACGCATACATACAATACATCTATGTTCCGCGGTTGTACACTTCCGGTCCGTAACCGATATCATCGAGTATCCTACGGTAAGCTTCATAAGACACTGGCTTTCAAAAACAATTCTGCATCTTATAAATATTACGAGGTAGTATTGCGCCATGTGGGCTAAAATTAATTTGCTTTAGCCTTTAAAAATATTGTCGCGTAAAATTCATTCGAATGCTCGTTCATGCCATTGGCAACACGAGCGATGTACTAAAAATTGTGAGATAGAGTGGAAAAGAAAAAAAAACAAACAAACAAACAGATGAGCACGACGAAAGGATGAAGGAAGGAAAGAAAGATAGAAAAAAATCCCACGACCTCACAATAAAATACGACGCACAATTAAATAAAATATAAAAGATTGTATATTGGGCGAAGAGTATTCCGCACGATCGGGCTTAACACGCGAGACATTTGTATGAAATTCGCCACGCATAGTAAAATCAAGAGAACGTACATTACGATTTATCATATTTTACGTGTTCGAACGCAAATTAAAAATAATAATTCATTTATCGCTCTTGGCTTTACTGCCGCGCCGCCATTATTATTCCGAGCAGGCAAATAAATTCAATTCATTTTCAAGACAATATCAAGCGAAAAACCCAACGCGCCAAGTCGACTGTTGGGCCATTGGGTTGATTGGTCGGCGGAGAATAAGGAGGGAGTGGTGGATGGGTGATGGGGGATGGGGGATGGGGGATGGGGGATGGGGGCAAAGGTATGGACAGAGGGAGTAGAGCGTCGAGAATAATTTTTGAAAGCGGCCGATTAATGAAGGACCCGGGGCACCGGAACCCTAGGTCAATAACTTCCCCCGGGTGCAGGACACCGAGATAAGCGACGTTTACCTATAAGCGAAAAACTCGACTCGTCTCTACGTACGTTGGAGAGTCCGCGGTGGTGGTGGTGTGAGGGAAGGAGAGAAGGAGGACCGGGACGACGGCGCCACTCCGAGGGGCCCACGCGCCGTTTCCGGTAACCGTGCGCGCGCGCCTCCACCGGAAGAGACGCCGAAGCGCGACTCCGGCACATCCTGTCCTTAACCTTACGCGGCGGCTGGCTTCCTCCGCACGCCCCACCCCACTCCGCCGTCACCGCCACGAGATTGCGAAATACCCTTGGCGATGCCCGATCGAGTCGCTCGCCCGCCTCCTGCAATCTTGTTCCCTCATGTCGGATTGTCTGGCCGTTAAGTGCAGAACTCCTGAGTTTCTGCTCGAGCGCCGATATTTTTACGCTTGGCAAGTGAAATACGGCCTACGATCATATTATCTTAATTAATAAAACAATCTCCCCGTGAATATGAATTGCTTAATTAATCCTCGACTCTCAATGGCAAAGAGCACCTTATCACTTTTATTTATCTATACCTTTATCTCGCGGTATTGTAAGAAATATAATTTATACTTCATTAATGAAGCGCGAGCTGTAGGTAACGAGGTGGCCGATTGTAGGTAGAAAAAGAAAGCTATTCCGGGCAAAATCGTGCACTTTCACTTTACGACGTAAAGACGTATGTGTCCCACTATGTGTCTCTTCCTGATTGTAATTCTATTGGAATTCTGATTGGAGCGATGGGGGCGGTGAAGAGGTCCGGTCGCGAAGATTATTATGTCAAGGAAATGTCGTGGCAGGCAGACCATTTTACATCGAACGACCAACGAAATCGAGACATCGACGCGTCTTTCCAACAGCTTCTCATCCTCGGCATCTGCCGCAGCCCCGAGCCATTGCAATATGCATTATTCGCGAAATTCATATCGTTCCGAGAATCGCTGATAATGGATAATGCAATGGATAAGCTTCCTTTCTTGCGCGATCCTCAAATCGATTGCGTCAACATAGCACACGTGATTGTGCAGGGTTATCACGTAGGGCCGGCCGAGTCGCGCCCGGCACGTTCGAATGTGCATCGAATTCTTCATGGACAGGCAGTCGAGTGCGGGAGGGAGAGAGAGAGAGAGAGAGAGATAGAGTGAGAGAGAGGGGGGGATTAGAGGGAGAGGGGGGGGGGGGGGGTGATAATGCGACCCACGTCGCGGGCCCACAGTTCCCAAGCGCAATTAAACGGGCGCTTCTTTAAAATTCGGGACACTACGAGTGGCTTTCGTCCAACGGTGACTGGGCCCACGACGACTCCTGTCTCTGACAAAATATCTTTTGATGCGTGCTTACGTAGGCATTAGGAGGGGGAGGGGGGGGGGGGGTCAAGATTTTCGCACCCGAGGCTTCGGCGTGTCTCGGTCACGGTGGCGCTAGACCCACGCGACCGATGCCTCCGTAACATCGTCGCTTTTGGCTGGCGCCGGACCTCCTCGTAATCACGGACCACTTCGAGCGACTGGAAGGGGTTATGGGACGATAGAGTTTGGCGCAGAAGGGGGGGGGGACAAAGACGGGCCGGTTATTGCTTACGATGAAGTTACATTTCACCGTCGACTCGTTCCCAATATCCTTCGTAACGTCGGTCGTCGAATAGCAATCTCCATTGGCAATTATCGGCGATACCAAGCTACTTTCGCGAAATTTTTTTTTTTTTTGCTACACGCGACAAGGACGACATCCCTGCTTATTCGCTGAGCTTTCAATACGAGGACTCCACTCGTTATTGCAAGTACATTGGCGCGAGCACACCGATTCGTTATCTAGTCGTCGATTTCACATATTCGTTTGATCCTCCCCCAACAGCTTACTGTGCCATTAAGTAAATCCTTTCATCTTTCTTTTCACCTTTCGCCCTTTAATTTTACGACTATTTGCGATAATAATCACTGCCACTTTTTGTTTATCCTTTTTGTTATTTGCATATTAATCAGCTCCAAGTCCGCCACTAATATTATTAAAATATTCTTGTGTGCGTGTCTAGTCGCGCACGCCAAGTTGAATGTCACAAAAGGACAGAATTTAATCTTGAAATGCGAAGAGCCGTCGTTCGCTACATTCGATCCTTCCTTCCTTTGGTCTTCTGCCAAATAAACAAGGAGACGCACGGGTGTCCTGTGAAATCACGGCTACGCGGGTTTGGCTGGAATTGTGCGCGACTAGCGCCATCCCGTGGCCGGCAGCGCAATTATTTAAGCCGTCGGTAGTCGGTAACGTCGCCGACCGTACAATTAACCGTGCGAGCTCTCTCCCTTTCTCGTTGCCTTATCCACTGCGTCGTCGGCAACTTACCCTCGGAGTCGGCGACTCGAGCGCCGCGTCGTTGACGTGTTGGGCTTGGCGAGGAGAGCAGGCTGAACGGGGCCCGGGGTATTTCCACGCTGGGATTAACCCACCGAAGGTCCGCGGCAGGCACGTGGGCGCCACATGACGTTGTTAAGAACGTCCAAGGCGCGAGATTCGAGATTCGAGATTCGATAGGCGTCGTCACATTAGGCCCGTGAGATAGATTTCCTTCTCCTCGTATCGCGGATATATCTCCGCTCATCGTCCAAGAGCGCCATTCTACCGCGTCCTTGCGTCTCGACCTTCGTTCTCGCGACCCGGAGATGTCCCGTCGTCGAGGCGACATCTATTACAAACCTCTCCCGCCTCCCCCAGCCGCTGCAGATTCCCAAACGGAATTCGTTATCGCGCGAGCGCAGCCCCCAGCCCCCGCTGTCGCCACCACCACCACCACCGCGACGACTACCACCACCACCACCACCACCACCACCACCACCACGACTACCAACACCGCAACACGTACCATCTACCACCAACGATGCAACACTATCACCTTCACCATGGGGAGGGTGTGCAAGAGGGCCAAACGTGCCACTTAAGAAATTAGTCTTCGATTTCCGCCGGAGAGCATTTCCGAATGTCTCAGTCACACGACGCAGTCAGGATCTCCACGGGGGACGGTTTGCTCTGGCTTATCGTACTTGAGCCACTGACTGGCTAATTTGGCACGCGCCTGAATTATCTTCGCGCAAATTGCGCGCTTATAGAGGCGTCCAGTCCGCGGGAAGTATCGAGGGAATTATTGAGGGAATAATTATAGCCGAGGTGGGGAGGAGTCGGATGGGTGACGTCGTTGATGAAAAATTGTCACTTGAGGTGGCCACGTGACGAGGATCGCGCTTCGTTAAACTGCATTGTAGACCAAAAATGATTGTCGGATTGTTAATTTTATTCGTTTGTCTTCTACTATTTATCAATAGATTTATCAATCCGGGTGTTGTGGCTTCTTGGGCGTCGTCGAAACAAAAATCTCAAAATATTGAGAACAGGGCGTAAGCTACTGTCTTTAACGGGAAAGTCGAGATGATGATGTGATGTGGAAGGAGGCAATTAACGTATATGTGAATTATTCTCCTAGGATATTGATTTATGAAATTAGTATACATAGGTAGGTAGGTAGGTAGGTAGGTCGGTCGGTCGGTTGATCGATCGGTTAGTCGGTAGGTTTTGTTCGGTCAGTAGGTATTGCACGTACACTTTTATACGCACACACACACACACACACACACACACACACACACACACACACACACACACACATAAACATTCATCCCCATAGCCTAGGCAAAGACGTTATTCGTTGCTCTTACACGATTGTCCAGTGAAATGGAGATTCGCGAGGCGTTTTGGGTTAAAGATTTTATGTCTGACAATATGGTTGCGTTTGAATAAGTTTTTGCTCTGTCGATGTAACGAAATTACTAAATAATCGTTCATTCTTAAATTATCATTGCTTATTAAAGAATCTTTTAACGAATTGGCTAAGACGGATGTCACTCCATCGAAATTCCGAGCGAGCCAATCAATATACATATTTTTCCACGACCATGGACGACTTAGATCTTGGATTCTGTCGTGGATGAAATCGCGCGATTCAGTTGCATCTTGTCAAAGGGATATGCAGAGGCGATTAAGTTGATAAGTTTGAGTTAGGTCGTCGTCGGAGGTGGTCGTGAGGTCCGGCATTCTCGGTGTGGCGTAGATTATGCTCCCCGTTAAGTCTCGGCTTGGGATGTCATGGCGAGGTCGGGGCCGGAGGCACGAGGCAGCCATGTAAACCGTAGTTTGTTGTTGTTATTGAGATGTTATTGTGATGGTGGAGAAGGAGCGGCGCGCCGTTCCGAGTAAAAGGATTCGGAGCTAAGCTCGTGTAATCGGGATGAGAGCGCCGTCGACTTACGGCTATTTGTTTTCGTTCGTTCGCTCCTGGGAAAGCTCGTTGAGCGATGGTGTTCCGAGCGGGGACGGAGAATGGGTGAATATATATTGGGTGAGGGGAGGAGGAGGAGGAGGAGGGGGAGGGGGAGGGGGATGATGAGGGGGAGGAGAAGGGGAAGGAGAAGGAAATTGTTGTAAAAGAGGCGACAGTAGAAGCGTGAAAAATCGGGCCCATCGATCTTGGCGCAGTTGCGAACGGCCGAGGGTCGCGTGGACGTAACTTCATGGGTCCTCTCACCGGCAGCGGGGGGATTGAAAAGTCTCGGACCGGCAGCCGTGGATGACGGAGCTGGATTTGCCACACCGAGTATCTAGGTGTCGGGGCTCGGAGACGGAGAAGTCATTTTACCTAGTCCGTGGGCAAAGGACACCTCCTTGGCTAAACATTGGCTCCTTTCCTTCGACGTTCAAAGTTTGGGCAGCGCACAATGCGCTCGGGGCAGCTCGTGATGGATGAGTGGCGGGTGCGGATGGGACGACTCGCCCGTACGACTTGCGATCGGCCCATGACCGATGATTCCCACATACCGGCTTGGCCTTGGCATTTTTAATCGCTTATATGGGTTCGCGCTATCGCTAGGAGTGCGCATCAAGTGGAAATGGTAGCTGGCAGCGTTAGGGATTTGATACCGCGAGCGGACATAGTCCTGGCTTGTTTAAATTCCTCGAGCTTCTCTCTAAATTATTTCCATTATACGGCTCTGGGCAATTAATGCACGCACGCTGGGTCATGAATTACCGGGTTATTTAATACGATCCTATATCGCCTTTATTATCCTTCTGTAAATCAGGGGGCAACGATTTGTAAGCGATCTTGGCGTGGGTGGATGGGGGGGGGTGTGAAGGTGGAGAGAGTGAAGGAGGTGGATGGAGAAGATAGAGATGGAGAGAGAGAGAGAGAGAGAGAGAGAGAGAGAGAGAGGCATATATGAAGAAGCCGTTATTATTGTAGAACGTTAATTTTGGGCTTTAGAGATGGTTCGCGAGGAGCGATGGGAAGCCAAAGAAACGATGATAAAATTGCCAATTGATGTACGGGGGATTCGAGGTCGAAGTCGGCTCGTTCCAATAGCCCAATCCAAGTCGGTAATAATAAAGTCATCGTGGAACGTCAGTTGCCGTCGTAGGCTCAAATTTAATTTGAAAGCGGCGGAGGAACCGGCAATTATCGCACCCCGGGCACCCGTGTCTTTATTGAAATTCGCGTCACTTCCTTGACGCCGCCCCAGACGCTCGCGACGACCCCAACGTCGTTCGCATCACCTCCCGCGCTCGTAAATCCACGTCGAGCCACGGCAATGCTCGCCATTCCATTATGACGGCCAACTTCCGGGATTCCGACGGACGCGCTCGGCTGGCAAGCATCTCCGGCCCAGCAGTGACAATAAGACGAGTAACGTAGCCGGTGGGGGCGTCAACGAGCCATCAGGCGGTGGGGGTCGAGGGGGGGGGGATGGAAGAGGTAGAGGAAGAGGAGAAGAAGGAGTAGGAAAAGTGAGTCGTCGTAAAAGCGAGCGCGCGCGCGCGCGTGACACCTTAATTAAGCGACGGTGGTGGTAAGACGCTAGCCAACTGGAGTCCTTGGAGCG
>NW_011948413.1:12384917-12416483 GCF_000503995.2 Ceratosolen solmsi marchali
GCAAGTGGAAAGAGGCGCGACCGGGCCCCGGTTGACTTATCCGTCGGCTCAATCATCGTCGGTCCCAAGGCTGGACACGGGAGTTACGATGGGACGACGCGGTGGTCGAAGAAACAGGTGAGAAGCGAGCAAACTTACCTGGCTAAAGTACGGTGGCAGGACGCAGCGTTGATCGTCGAGGCGCGAGCTCTGCACCCGTTCCAGCAGCTCGAATAGATCCTGCGTCGGGCCCTGTAACGATCAAGGAAGATCAGATCTTTTGCATTTTATAATGAGGATCGGTGTGGGTGTAATGGGATGGGGTAGTGGGATGGGGACAAAGGTGGACTCGAGCGAGTCGATAACGCGAAAATGACGTGAAAATTCTGGGCATTTGCGTCTCCCCGTCATTCCATGGGACAATATCCACTGGGTAGCCCAGCACTAAGTTACTTAATTTAGAGGACAGCAGCGGACATTGACTGGAATTTAATAAGATTTCACGTCACATCTTTGCTGCTCGACTTTTATAATTTGATATTCAAAGCTTTTCTAGTTACCCCAAGCCCACGTATCTCTGTTGTTGTTGTTGTTGTTGTTATTATCATTATTATCATTATTATCATTATTATCATTATTATCATTATTATCATTATTATCATTATTATCATTATTATCATTATTATCATTATTATCATTATTATCATTATTATCATTATCATTATCATTATTATTATTATTATTATTATTATTATTATTGTTATCATTATCATTATTATTATTACGGACAAAAATGATATTATGCTTTTTCCTTTAAATTTTTAATATATTTTATGCAAAAGGGCAATATCTTTTTCATGGATACAAAAGCTGGACTTTTATTCGTAAGTATTCGTTCCGAAATATCTTGGCTCGGCTTAGCGACCGATAAACTTGATTTTTGTTTTTTATTTTTCTTTTTTATTTTTGCTTTTTAAACAGCAACGCTAATTACAGAAATACATGGTATCATTTCTTATTTAAACGAGCGTATTATGCGAACTTTAAGAGCGACAGTTTTTACTCGTGTTCCATCCTTCTTTCCTACCAGCGTGCTTACAAACCGAATTGCACTATTGCGAAATACTTTATCGAACGACTAGACTCTCGTTTAATTCACCAAGACAAAATTTACAATATCTAAACAATCTGTTGGTAATAAAGAATTAAATCGTGTATAAAAGATGGCGGGCTCTTGTAGTAAAACCATACCGAATCGGCTCTCTCGAAACGTTTCCGTAAACTCTGTTGCCCATAATATCGCAATATCGTAAATAAGAAACGTCGCGCAACAATTTCCAAAGTAAGGCCATGAAAAAAAGTTGGGTGAGTTGCGCGAGCGAAAGTTCGATATCCCATAATTCCAGCTTTCATGTCGATCCATAAACCCGAGTCGGCAAATCATCGCCACTCTCTCGTGTCTCTCTCTCTCTCTCTCTCTCTCTCTCTCTCACACACACACACACACACACACACACGCACGCGCACACACTCACTCACTCACTCACCTTGAGTTTGTCCGTGCTCCTGGCATCCTGATGATTCTCGCCAGGGCTCCTGCGCGCAGAGTCCGTTTCACAGTAGACCGACTGCTCGAGTTGCTGCCTCCTGCAATCCAAACAAAGGAGGCGTTGAGCGAAAAAGGGAGATTATTATCGATGCAATAGTACGCGAATTTACGCTTAATTTGAGAATGTGGGGTATGGATTGTGCACGCGCCGATAAATGCGATGCCGGGGATCGGGGTTACAGGGATTGAGTTAAGTTAGCAGTTAGCGCACGAGTGGTGGTGATGAGCGTCGCTCACGTTAATAATAAAGTGTGTGCTAGTGTGGTAATGGGGATAGTTATGGCTCCTGTAATAATAACATTCTTAATGTTTGGTAATGGTTGTACCGTTGGTTGGTTGGTAGCATCGATGAGTGGGAAACGATGGGCTTGGGCTTAACGCAAAGTGAGTCGATTAATTTCTACGACGGTCTTTGGTTGTCTCGTTTCCTTTCCTTTCCTTTCGTTTCTTCATTCGTTCGTTCGTTCGTTCGTTCGTTCGTTCGTTTGTTGATTTTTTGGCTTGTTTTTTGTTTTGTTTTGTTTGTATTATTAAAGCAAGTCACGACTACCGAATGGACAAATTGCGCATTACTGTTTGAATATTTAAATGAAGCGGATGACGGGTGAACGTAGTTGCTACAATAATGGGGTCGCGCTTATTAGTTCAAGTAAGTTGAGGATAATACTCGACCGAGACGGAGCTTACATTACATCGTCTGGCCGTTGTTCCTATCAAAGATTTAGTGATGCTCGTGCGTTGAAAGGCATTCGTTAAACCGACGAGGGAAAAACAATATTTTTATAATAACGAGCGACAGTTGTTCGACGAACGCACTTGGAAATAAATGTCGTAAGCTCGTTTAGGAACACTTAATAGTCCTCGTGTTTTTGGTCGCCTTTCCTCGAAAGTAATACGGCCATTTAAATATAGCGATCTCGGACACTCCCGTAAATTACTGGTAAAAAGTCATCACCCGCCCCCGTCCCATACCCATCCGATCCCATCATTCATGCCCACTATGAAAGCGCCATTGGCATGTATCGTTCGCAATGAGCGTTCGTTTCTCGAAATTCAGTTTAAACTCAACGGCCGCCCTTCTTACTTCCCCGAGTGCTTGCTATATATTTCTCAAAACGCGTAAAGGGCCGCGCGAGCAGACTTTAAAAGCCAACACCCAAGCTCCCAACTGCTGCCGAGGAAGGCGATTAAGAAGCAGCCGGAGATTATCATCTTTTCGGAAAAGCCCGCGCGATTAGTTGAAGCCGCCGCCGTCGCCGCCGCCGCCGCCGCTGCCGTCCATAGCGTTTGTTAATCGATCGGGAGGATCCGCTCCCCCCGCTTTTCTATCTCTTTTACCCCACCCGTTTTACATGCTGGGGGTGCGAAGACGAACGGAGAGGCCCGAGCGGTTGGCAGATGTCTTGGAGGGGTACGTGCGGGACCGTGAAAGGAGCGAGCGGCCGGAGGATTTCCCTGGGGCACCCGATTCCGGTCGCACGCGCGACACAATGCCGAAAATTTGTAATAATACGACGACCGAGCCCCACGCTTACCATCCCTCCTCCTCCGTCTCCTCCTCCTCATCCTCTTCCTTTTCTCTCGTACCCGCATTATCTTTTCGCAAGAGTCGGCTCGATCCGCTTGCGGCTCTAGTTGTTTTTTTTTTCACGAGAAACGACACGGGCAACTCGTCTCCCCCCCCCCACCCCTCACCACCGTGACTCGTGCTTTCGCAATAAAATCAATATTGCCATGGATTCCTCAAGGCGGAGGTTTCGGGAGAAATTGTGACTTTCGTGGATGAGGATCGGATAAATCGAATAGGTCTGGTTGCGTTACGGAGCGGCGGCAACCATATCGGCGGCGGGACGATTCAATCAAAATTTCGAGATCCTTGGGAAGCTGTCGAATGGGACTGCAAGTCCCAGTGATCGGGGGGGGGGGAATTAAGAGGCAAGTGCTAAGGAGGGCAGGTGCGAGTCTAAAGACAACGAAGAGCGACGATCCAGCGTCACTTTGAGTAAATTCGATTCAAATGTCCAACCTCTCGGTATTATCGCGACGGTGACGCTCCTATCCCCCGGGATCCTACCTGCAAGCTTCGCTGTGTATATTGGAATTCGGCGTTAATTACGTTAAAAAGTCCTGGGGAGAAGGAACGGGGTGAATCGACGACACTTTTCATCATCGATTCTATCATTTTCTTTTATTAAATTGGCTGCTGTCGTGCCACGGAACTTTAAGACGGACAAACATTTGGAAATTTTTCATCGCACTTACTTGGAAAGTGGCTGCTTTACTTTGCATTGCCTTAATTATATTCTATGCCACGTGATTCGACACGTTTCTTCACAAATTTTGATCAAAGGTCAACAATAACAATTAAACAGCTTGAAAGAGATGGCTGTTTAAAAAAAGAAACGCGCAAGCCGTCGTGTGAGGCATACCACGTTGCTATTCCATGTCGTTTAAGAATTTTATTAGATTTTTTGCACTTGCTTTATACCATATACGTATACATAAATCATATACGTGTTACATCGGCAAATGTGCAAAAAGCTTATTAAGTGTGGCAATGTGAGGAGAGAGGTGAGCTAGAGATGATTAATGCTTTAATTGCGGTTTGCCGAATGCGTTAGTCGTAAGAATGGTGATTCATCAAAATTATAAATTACAAATTTCTACTAAATTCTTCTAAATTGCCGTTCACCCGATGATAAAAAAAAAAAAAAAAAAGCTCGAGGAGAAAGGGAATTTAAGGCGCGGAGTAATAATTCTAGGAGGCCACTTCTTTACTTTACTACCGCGTCAAACTCCAAACTCCAAGACTGAAAATTTAAGGCTACTCTCGACACTAAATTCGAATCATCTTAAAAAGAAATTCGAAGCATCGTTGCGAATCGCAACGTCGAGTGAAAGAATATTTCACGCAACAAGCTCGTAGCATATTTTATTTATAACTCGGCCGCACAACGCCGCCGCCGCCGCTAACTGCTTTACACTCACGTGACGCAATTCATATTCAGGCGCATTTATTTCGGTAAAAATACTTTGGAGACAAACGACAGGACAAATGCATCGACCGCGATAGTCACAAATAGTTATAAACTTTCTATATAATTTGTCAAATGTTGATGAGACGAAATTACGACCGAGGGTAGAAAACGCCGTGGAGTCCCGAATCCGACAAAGCCTCGACAAATGCGATTATGATCGTCGGTCCCGGGGCCTCGACTACTCGGCCGAAGGAGCCCCCTTAGCCCCAAGGAGCTGCCTCCCGGAAACGGATTTTCCCTCGCACTGAGCGGCGACAACCAATTAAACGAGTTAATTCAAGGGACCCGAGCGACGGGAGGTCCGTGAGTAGCCATGGCGCGGCGCGGTGCAGTGCGGCTCGACGTGTCCGGGTGGGATCAGGAGGGGGGAGGTGACGGTGTGGAGCGAACGAGAATCAGAGAGTAGCAGGCGAACGGGGAACAGATGGCCCGAGCGATTCCTCTCGCGGAAAATCGCCTCGGGACAATGAGCGGGGAAAGGCGCGCTCTTAAGGCTATTGTCCTAGCATCGCAACGCGACGCCCCAAGTGATAGCGAGTCCACCCGGGCTCCCCAACCTGTTCCCCCGGCTAAGAACTTCTGCACACGCCGATATTAATTTTTGCAGTTGCGCGGGCAGTCGCGCAGATGTTTAATGGGCACTCGCGGGCTATTCGAGCCTCGCCCTTATCGCGCATTATCTTTCCCAACTTGAGCGCGGACCGTCGAAATCGACGTAGGATCCACGGACGCTAGGATTAGCTCTGGGTAAACAGGCCAGGCATCCGGTTACTTCTCGGTATGCTATCGATTGACGGGCCGCGCTATTATTCATCCGGACGCTCGGATCGCTGATTCGCCAAGCGAGACCCTCGCACTTCTGACCCAAGTGATTCGACTATAAACGATTGCCGATTTACATTAATCCCGATGCTGCAGCAGGGCATCCCTATCTTCTTCCGTAAAGGGAAATCATAATTTGGGCGTGATTTATTAACACCCGTTATCATAATAACGCTTGATTTATCTTAAATCGTGTAGCTGCACGAGGCAGGGGAATGGAGCAAAGTGGGACGACGAGTGGCAAGCCAAAGCTCTCGTCTCTATCGGTCACTTCCTTCCTTCCTTACTTCCTTTCTTCTCCCCTTCCTTCCTTCCTTCCTTCCTTCCTTCCTTCCTTCCTTCCTTCCTTCCTTCCTTCCTTCCTTCCTTCCTTCCTTCCTTCCTTCCTTCCTTCCTTCCTTCCTTCCTTCCTTCCTTCCTTCCTTCCTTCCTTCCTTCCTTCCTTCCTTCCTTCCTTCCTTCCTTCCTTCCTTCCTTCCTTCCTTCCTTCCTTCCTTCCTTCCTTCCTTCCTGCCTTCCTTCCTTCATTCCTTCCTATACCGCTTCGATTTTCCTTTTTCGGCATTTGCGAGAGACGATGGACGGATTTGATCGAGGTGGCGTAGCGGCAATACAAAATGAATATGTGACCGCTGGAATTCCATTTGACTCTCGCTTGTTCAGCTTTAAACATTTACGTAATCCGGCTTACGAAAATGATTGTCCGACGCTCGACATTGCGCACGTCCAGTAGAGATCGATGCACGGCAAATATGCTCCCTATATTTACACGGGCGTTTGTCGCATTTTTAAATATATGCATTTATCGTGGAGTAAGTAGTTACTGATTCGACACAAACAGCCGGATAAGCCGCAGATTTTTTTTACAATAATTCCTCAGGATTTATAGGATTTTTCTAATGTCGAGGAATGCCAAATGATCCCGAATGGGATGTATAAGCGCTCCTTTCAAGCTCACTCTCTTAATTAATATTTCCGAAGTATAAATTGTAGATTCACGGAGCATACCGTAATTACGACTTTAGCTTTAATTAGTACGGAATTCATAATAATGTATCCTTGAAAATAAAAAGAAAAAGAAAGAAAAAAATACCTAGAGTATAACGCAAGGATAAAATATTTTCTTTCTCTTTCAACGGAAATGCCGAGCAGTTGAATGGGAGGGTATCCTTGATAACTTAATAACGAGATGCTTTGAACTCGGCCAATGCATTTTCCAACGAAAACCCCTTGATATGAATTAAAGGTAAATGAAAAGTGTGATGAAAACATTGAAAAGGAAGGCTACTTTTCATTCAATTACATAATGCTTAAAAGTCTAGCCCTTCGACAATTCACAAGCCAATACTTTATAGGCAATATTTCTGAAAGCGAGTTAATGCGCACGGGGAGAAACAATGAGAGGCGAGTCGATGGCCTGGCCAGGCAATACCGAAGCTAAACAAGGACACGGTGTGTCGGCACGTTCAACAGGTACGCCAGGTATTGTCTCGTGGCGATGGCAATGACGCAACAGCCCCGATGAAATCCACATTTGCGGGGAATTCGCACTCGAGGTCGCGAATAGGGCACACGAGGCTATCGAGCCGTGCCTATTTCCGCTCGTCTACAAGGTCCCCAGGTTGCGCGCACTGGCCTCCCTCGTAAAAAACGAGTCACGAGGGGTGCGCGCAAAGTAGCGCAGATGCCCGACGATCCGCGAATATATTAATAATGCGCGACGCCATGATTGATTGCGCGCTAGCATTAAGCGAGCGACGGATCCCATTAAGGGCTTCTCCTTCTCCCGCCCCGCCATCACCATCCGCCCATCCAATCGCCGCTCGTGTCAAGGGGGACGTGCGCGCGCGCGCGACCGCAGCGGCATTTCCCAGGCGACACCATAACGAGGTGACGCGCGGCGATCAATCGGCCAGATATTAACGATGAGCTCTGCGTGCGATTAAATCGCGATTAGACCTCGGGCGATCCGCACCCACCATCAACACCACCACCACCACCACCACCACCACCACCACCACCACCGCGACCTCACCTCCGATGAGCGACGAGCCCACCGACTTACACGGAACTGTCGACCCGGTGCATATTGAAACGAGCATCGAGCGCGCGTTTTTCCACGACGCTATCGCTTGACAAAGACGCCTTTCTTACGAACTTTTTCGATATGCAGTTGGCCTTTCTCTCTATTGTTTGAAAGGCGCAATCTGAGATTTGCGCTCAGCCAACGGTTCGAGGCAATTTGATAAATAAGCCACGGCTCTACGAGCTCACGTGTCTCCCGAGACGTTCTTTAAATATTGAAGCACTTTTCATTTGGGCGTAATTCAGAGACCGTGACGCTCCCAAGGAAACGAGTGCTTCCTCCTTCCGAAAAAACAAAAAGACAAAAACAAAACGGGGGCGATTCGCATTGCGAACGAATTATTTCAAACCTCTCTTATCCCCTCCACGCCCGCTCGCCTTCTACCACCACCACCGTCACCACCACCACCATCATCACCACCACCGTCACCACCACCACCATCACCGCCGCCTTCTCCTCTTTCTCCTCCTCCTCATCCAGTCGTCGATTATCGTCGATTCTCTGCAATTGCAGTCTACATTGTATTGTAGTATAGAGGCGTGTGTGTAAGTTACACAAAAGCCAAATAATTTAAGTATACGCGTCAACGATAGCCACGAGTGTTTGTCGCTCTGGGCGCACAATATTGACACGCCCGTAGTGCCATTAAAAATTCCTCCAACATCAAATCCCGGACAATAATTACAACGTAAGCCAATAATGCGCCTCACAATCGAGGCGGCTAGGGGTTGAAAAAACTCGGCCTCCCCCGTACCCGCCCCTCCCATCATCCTCTTCCCGGGAGCTCGAATAGTCGAGCCACGTCTAATCCGTAATAATCGTGGATTGAAACCACGTGGCGCGAAGCTGAATTACAACAATCGCCGCATCTGTTGTTTCCTCTCACGACCGCGAGTCGACTTCTCCTCCCCCACTACGACACTCCTCGGCTCCGTACAATGACCGAGTTGATGCTGGTGACGAGTCTATCGAGAGGCATCCTGACTATACACACTGATAATACAGCGGGATTAGCGGAACGATGGCGTGGTAATTATCGGATCGATCATCGGATCTAGCGCTTGGATCGGATGTGCTCGGATGTGCTTCGATGTGCTTGGTTGCTTCGGTGGCGGCACTCAATGACTGATTACGGACGGCGGCCGACTTTCACCCACCATCCCGCCCCTCTCCCCATGCGATTATAATTACGAGAGGACGAGGTCCTGGGAGCTGGAGCGCTACGCTTATTTGAGAATAGCCGAGTCGTTTAGCTCGCAGGCCAAGAGGAATTATTAGCGTCTATGTGGCATTGCCGGGATCGATGGCAAATATATTTCACGCTAATATCACTCGTGGGTTATTCATTGGATGTCGGAAGATTATTTGGAAATACAATGGATGCCGGTGAGGGCATTTCACCGAGTCGTATTGCGCATTGATGGGTATTTCATAGGTAAGCGACCCCCGACGGCTCTTTTTACTTATGCCCAGGGACTTTCGTCGTCGCATCCACGCGACTCGATCGATCGACCTCGATGATGTACATCACCCCGGGGATACCGAATATCATCTGCGGTTTACTCGTTTATCATCGCATAACTATAAAAAGAAAAAAAAAAGAAATGAGAAGGCGATCGTGCGCTAAGAAGGTGGAGAGGAGGGCGGGAGGGAGGGAGCTAGGAATCACGACTGGCACCGTGAAAAGCGGACGGGAAAGGGGTTGACGAGGAAGGTATGCATTGCCGGGAAAATTAATGGCGCCTCCCGCCTCCGACGGAAAAAGCGTACCTAATGGATGCGGCCAATCGCCCCGCGTAGACACGACGCGAACGGTAAGAATAAAAAAATAATAAACTCTCTTTACCACCACCACCAGCCCCCTGCCACCTCCCGCCCCGCGGTTGAATCACCTTCCCCTCACTCGTCGACTCCCCGCCGCCTGGACCCACCCGTCAGGTCAGTGGGGGTAATTTTGAGAGATCGCCGCGAGGGGCTGACGTCGGCGTGATCTATGTCGGCCGCGCTCCACCACGGCATATGTTCTCTCTCCCTCCGTGCAAACGACGCGCGCCCGATGAAAGGCATCGAGTGTCTCGCTCGATGCTTAGTAGCGCGCGATGCGCCGTTCATTTGCATAGCCATACTACGTCATCCCTCTCATTACCATTATGGGGGCGAGTGCTGGAGCATTTTTTTTCTTGTTTTTTTTTTTGTTTTTTTTTGTTTTCAACATTGTGTAACCCGTTGACATTTTTCCGTCGAGGCCGTGCGCGTGTTAGAGAGCGTGAGAGAAAAGGAATGAACGAGCGCGATAGAGACGGGATCGGGCCGGGCGGTGGGAGGGGTTAACCCGAGAGCACTCTCGAAGGACACGGAAGTAAGTGGACGACTGCTGGTGCTCGGGATGAGGCATTGTTTGCAGGTACCCACGGGGGGTTGACATTGTTGGATTAACCATTTTTCGCGACGCCCTCTTGACGCTCATTTGTGCGAGGCCTTAACTCTCTCGACCAATTCAAACGCTCCCGTACTTTCACGTACTTGTCCCGTCTGCGCTCTTAATGCTTTCACTTCCGCCAGAATTATCGATCGGAGCCTGTCCCGGGGGCGCTAGCTCGATACGCCGATCGACTCGAAGGTACAACATCACCGCTGCGTTAACCTCCTCGTCTTCGGCAAATAGATGCTCCGAGTTACCGAGTAATACGATCCTCCCTACCTTTTATCTCCCGAGCGCTCGACACGGCGCTAATGGAGAAACGCGGAGGCGGGAATGAAAAACGGGGGCGAAACGAGAAATCCACTCGACGGTCGTGTAACGCACCCCTGAAGTCCTCAAACCTTATTATTAGGTTGGATTTTTTAATATCGGCAGCGCTTGGAAAATGGTTTTTTAATCGGAAAAGAATCGTGGTACGACGGCGGGTCGCTCGATCCGAATTGAATTCATTCTTCGCGTTTTGGTGCGAGCGATGGTGGCTGGCGCCTCGACTACTCGTCCCCTACTTTGTTTATTTATTATTACCTACAATTTATTTATTTACATGCAGGCCAATTGGAATCGCTATTGCCGGATGAAGCGCGCATTCGTTGGCGACTCGGTGGCAGTGGCCGCGATTTATTTCAATTATTGCTCCCCCAATGACGTACATACGAACTGAAAAATTTAAGCTCTTCTGTCAATTGTATACAATCAAATGCTCTGTATTTCTCTCTCTGTCTCTCTCTCTCTCTCTCTCTCTCTCTCTCTCTCTCTCTCTCAGTCTCTATTTTCATCTTTTTCTTCCCTTTTCTTGTCTTTTTCCTACCTTTTCTTTCCTAAGGCCTATCTCTTTTGCCCTTTGTGCAGCAGTGCACCAAATTGCCGGTACTCTCCGTTACGCGCCAACATGCCTCCTCCCATAAAATTACCCGAATCAATGACGCCCCTTTTATTCGCGTCTCCGTAAACGTCCTTTATGACGCAATATATGGACAGTACATAGGATATTATTAGTATAATTGGCTGTCTGGGAGGTGGCAATTTTCTTGAAATAGAAATGTCCAATTTTTATCGTTCCTGGGATCAATGCCTCGTTCCCATGAAGCCATTATGCTCTAGAGTATGAAGCGATTAGCATGAGAATATTGGCCACTTCTAGCGATTCTATAACTGTGCTCTCTTTAAAATTAATACGTAAAATAAAAACCAAAACAAACAAACAAATAAACAAAACAAACAACAAAAATCAAACAAAATGTCGGAAGGTCAAGTTTTGTTATGCTCGATCGTGGCATTATTTGCCAAATTTTCAGCAAATCAACGCTCCTACTACATACGTGAGGCTACAACCGTATGTACGATTTGTCCATCGTCCATCGGACTTTCCGGTCGGTTCCTAACCGACCATACGCAATTTCGATAGTAATCGAAGCCGCCGCCAGACTGATGCTCGCGACGACGCTGCTGCCCAAAGGAGGCCGACGATCCTTATCCTCGTGGGCGTCGACAGCACACAGAGGCGCCCCCCGCTGCCGAACACAAGGGCACGACGCGAATCGCTAATCGCTTGTTGGGACTCCGGAGCCGCCTTTGCCTCTTTCGAGTGCTCGCATTATGACGGCGCGCCACGGCTTTGTTGGCCCTCAAGGGTCGACGACTGTTTGTTTAGCTCGCTCGCATTGCTACGAGGGCGCACTCGATTTTTCAAACGCCAATGCGTCGCTCCCTTTACGCGCGATTCGATCGCGTTTTCCCGCGAGGCGACGGCACTTCGATAGCGAGCACTCGAGGCTCCTGATTCGCCTCCCTCCGGTTGGCCTAGTAAGCGACCGTAAGCGAGGGCGCACCACTGCTCGCGCCGTTGCCTGATATTTTGAAAGACGCACGCGCGGCTAAAGCTGTTTGTCGCGTGCCGAATTCCATTTGGTGTCGATCGAGGGGGGCCGATTATGCCAACTCGGTTGAAAATCCTCGCATTAGTATATCTGACTTGAATTTCCATTCTCGTCGACGTTTCCAACGACCACCAGCGACCCCTTCGTTCCCCAGTCTCTCAGCACTGATGGCTAATTGAATCGTCACCTACCCAATCAATTATTGATTAGGCGACTCAATTATCGGCAGTCGTGACGGCGGTGCTCCTACAATCGAATTATCGAGACGTTTGCGTAGCATTTTGCCACGCGCTGCTAATATGAACGTGAGGAGCGATTAAACGCACAAGGAAAAGAGAAGAGAAAAAAATATTTAAATTTAAAGACATGGATGAAAATAAAAAGTAAAAAAATTTTTTAAAAAAGGGGGGGGGGAGAGAGAATGAAGAGAGACGCCGCACTACAAGAAGATCGGCAACTAAAGTATTCGTATAAGCCGGCCAGCCTCGTTAAACTAGTAATGACTTTCGATGTGTCGGTCGCAAAGCGTTGAAAAATCCTCTCACGCGTAAAATGGCGGAAGATGCCGATAAAGGCGCGGGTGTAACGAGCGCTGCGCAAAAAAAAAAAACGAGCTGACAGGACATTTACGATTCCCACGGGGATGGAAAGAGTCGGCGCGCAACGCCTTTTACATCTCGCGTTTGTTGCCAATCGCACGAGGGCCGGATCGTCGTGAAATTCGAGGAGATTATCGCACCCCCGAGATTGTCGGAGAAAAATCTGCCCCCTCCTTCGCCTCCTCCTCCACCTCCTCCACCTCTCCGGACAGCCTGTTAAATCAACCCGCTAAATTCGAGGTATATTCCGGGGCTGGTGGGAAAAGGCGAGGTTGTCTTCAATTGCCACCGAAGGACGCCCTTGGAAGTGCGAGTATGCGCGATCGGCCGGAAGTGAAGCGGCGATCCTCTCCCGATACTCCCTGTTTATTTCCAACGGCTTGTCCCAGTTTTTCATGGGACATAAAACTAACCTATGCGCGTGCGAAATGAAATTGAATTCCGTGGCTACGTTTTTATACAAAAGCACTTGCGCTTTAGCATTTAATGCGCCGGTAATTTATGCGAGAGCCGTTCGAGCTATTGGCTTTTCCATTTCCTCCTGCAACACGCGCCCCTCGCAATTTACGGCACCAGAGATAGCCTTTATCGTTTCTACAAAGAAATATATATATATATATATATATATATATTGGGGGGGGGGGGGGGGGGAGATTGCCTTTTTAATAATGGGATGCAGCTAATGGAAAATTCCATACACACGAGACAACCAATACGATTACTCTTGTTTTGTCGATAACGTATGTACGCCCCCGTGTGGCACGAAAATTGCATGCATTTAATCATACTGGCGAATGCTTAAAAATCCTCCTCCATTTAATTCCTAATTATCCATTAATTGAGAATTAACGAATCGGACACCGAAAGGGGAGACGGCGCACTGGTAATTTTAATAACTCTGTATGCAAAAGACGATTGCCGACTTCCCATAACTTGGCTCTAATGGATTATCGGCTGTGTTAGTCGACGAGTATAAATTACTCATAATTATTGAAATTTTGAAGGTCTAATTAGCCACGTATTACTCCCACGAGAACGCCCGACCAACTAGTGCTACAACAACAATAACAACAGCAGCAGCGATAGATGCTGATCTCGTAATTGTGAATACCAAGGTCGAATTCGGAATTGGAAATTCGGTAAAGGAAGGGACGCTCGAATCATCCATATCTTATGAATCATTGTATTTTCGATACGTTGACTGCTCTCCTTGCAATAGCGCCTTTCCGTAATTGCACGTACAATAAACGCGCTCGCATTTGTCCTTGAATAGGATGCGCTAAGCTCGTGCCATTCGAGATGTGCAAAGCGGTTACAGTGTTCAAATAATTTTCGAATCGTAAAATTTGGATGTTACAATTATTTTGCACTGCAAAACCTTATGAAGCTCTCTAATCCTCCACGACTCCTCCTTTATTCACATTGTCGCACAGCAATGTAAGACCGTTCGCTGCACTTATTCATCAATTGAACTCTCAGTCGACGGTGACTGCTCAGTTAACGGTGCAGGATAAGCGGCAAGTCTAGGAGGTGACGGGTCAGATGAATTCCTTAGTCCGGTCGTTTTGACGCGAGACACGGAAATATCAGTCGCCGACAACGTAAAAGCCTAGTTTTCGTCCTCAAAAACGAATCTCGAAAACTTCCCGTTCATTAGTCCGTCCCCGGCTTTTGTCTCAAAAGTCCACGTTATCGCAAATATAATCGAAGCGCAGCCGATTGAATGGATTTGAGTCGTTGAGCATCTCGCTGCGATAGATCTAAAAGAAAATCATCTTTATGATTTTATTCGTCGTTTAGTCTGCCACTGACTTAGACGCTCAAATTTTCTTAGTAAACATTGCCATCCCGACAACACGATACTGTTCTACAAAATTCTTACTCTCTTTCACCCGCACGACAAATCGCGAAAGTCCGCCTACATCTTCGGGAATGCACGTTGAATGCCCATCAAAGAACATCGTTCATAATGAAAGCTCGCAAGCACAGTTTCACCGAGCTAATAATACCGTGCCCTGGAGAGGGAAATCCTCGTTACACATAAATTCCGACCCAACCAATGTACGCACACAGTCACAATACCAATTGCACGTCGAGACGCTCATTCTTCGTTAGATGGGCGAGGCTAATTATTACAGCGACTCGGCTTTCCCATCCACTCGCGTCCCTCGCTCGATCGACTCGCCGTAATCGCGTAGGTCACGGCGCGTAATCGAGCCGCGTGGCCAATTGCTGCCGCCCAAGCCTCGAAATTGCGTGCGTCGAGCCACGTGAGTGACTACTATCCCGGCGCGTTATCGCCCCAACTATCATCGTTAAGCCGGGCCCGAGACGCTATTGGCACGCGGCAGCATCGACGATTCCGTTTGGGGGCCTCCGCACCTTCGTCCGCATCCCCGCCCACGCTTCGCTTCTCTCGCTCTCCAATTCAATACTCAACTACGAGATTGTTGCGTTCGCAGACTTTCCAAAATTGACTGGCTCGATAGCTAAAGCTACTTGTGAAATCAACGAGTCACGTATGTGAGTCACGATATCGAACAAAGCCACGTCCATGCGTAATAATACGCGCGTAGTAATCGTGCTCGAGTTCGTCCACGTCGAATTGGTCCGGAGTGCGGAATGCGGGGCAGACTTGCAAACAGTAAAAGCATCGGCCACTTCTCGTCCTCGAGTTTGTGAAACGCTATGTTCCGCCCACGGGCTTTCGTAACATCTGTTCAAGAGGGCCAGCAACGTACGAGATAAGTACGGCGCACCGTGAACTTGCCGTCGGCTAATTTCGACTCTCCAAGCCCTGTCTATCTCGTGTCCTTGGTTTATTATCAGTGGCGGTCGTCGCAGCACTAAAGCCAAGGGGTGGGAGACTCTCTCTCTCTCTCTCTCTCTCTCTCTCTCTCTCTCTCTGTGTGCGTGTGTGCGTGTGTGCGTGTGTGCGTGTGTTAGAGAGTGAGAGAGTGAGAGAGAGAGAGAGAGAGAGAGAGAGGAAATGGTCGCGAGGGGTGAATAGGGAACATGGCATCATATCCGTGTTAATGCTTTGCGCTGATTTCGCCGAATGGGCCAGAACTCGTGGTCCGGAGCGCACGGACCCGTATCATCGCTCTCGCTTGACTTGTTGCTTTCTTCATGAACAAGTGAGCCGCGCGCGATAATTCGCCGGGGCTGCCAGAGTTTCGAGGGAGGGAAGGAACGCGAGGTACGCTCGCCACGGCACGACAATGCGGTTTTCGGCGATAATTGCCGGACGCCAGCGGATCCAGTCACACCAGCAGCATCAGCAGCACCGTAACCCCTTGCGCCTCCGTCCAGCCGAACAAGCGCGCTTTTCCAGATGAGTTGCGCCATCAACGCTTTATCGGTGATTTCGCTTCGAGGCAAACCAGCGCGATGCTCAAAGTGGCAAACAATGCCGCGCAGGAATACGGCTTCGCATCGGCTTGAATTTATTGTCGCGAATGCGCATTGTCTAGAGCCTCCAACCGATTTCAAGGCTCGCGAGGCTTCTGCGCGGGTGGGAAGGGGCAGGGGGATCGGAGAGGGTAATGGACGCATGATTCGAGATATCGCTAATAACTTTTCATTCACAGTCAATTGAGGTGAACGTTTTGTATATTAAAGAGAGAATGGCTTTTTTCGCGCGACCTGCTTGCTTTTGGACAATCTTTACCATTCACCGACGTCCCGTCCCATACGTCCTATTCGCTCAATCTACTGTCCCATTCATAAATCATAAAGTTCCTTTTCAATACACGAATAGAGAGTCGCCGTTACTAAATCGAGGGACGCTTCTTTCTTCTTTTTATTTTCTTTTCCCACCACCTTACATTCGAATATTATTATAGTTACGATATTCGTTTATTCAGTGTCTCCGGAGCTTGCGAATCGATGATGTTATGCCGAAGAAAGAATAACATCTTTTAATCGGTCTCTTATACTTCGTGGAAATAACATTACGTATTCGCCACTTGATAAAAATAATCTCGAGGGCAGGGATTCGTTCGAGAACAGCTATTTTTCTACAATCAAATACGATATATATATATATATATATTATAAAGCACGGCTTGTTGTATATTGACTGTGTTTAAAACGTTATGTTTCATCCAGGTGCAAGAGCGAGTGAGCGGGCGTGCATGCACGTACGCACGCACACACCCACATTTAGAGCCAAATACAAATCCATCTATGTATAGCCACAGATCGGATATCCTTGTTTAACCGACATGTTTAACATCGTTAAACAAGAACTGCGCTATAACCGTGCACGTGGTGATAATAGAAAAAAGTAAAAGTAAATGGGAAAAAAAAAAGAAACATATCAAATAGAAGGGAAGGAAAAAACTTCAGATGCACATTGCACGAAAAATCGACCAAATCTACAAAATCGCCCGTAAAACAGAGGGCAGCTTTTATTCGTGAAACGTCAAAACGCAAGTGGGCCCTGATATAGTGTGAGAAAAAAAAAATGCACGAGGAAGCGGAAAAGGCCGCTTATGTTTGCTCGCGCGGCTTAAGTAAACACGTCCGATATTCCTCGTATCGTCGTCCCGTCCGTTTCTTCCGTTCGGCAAAAACCGCGGAAGACATGTGGTTTGAGGCAGGATTTGCGGTGAGACGGCGACTCACGTCATCAATTCCCAAGGCTCGCTGGCTCGCCATAGAGCCACGCGTGTCATTTTCCCCGGTGACGCGGAAAACGGACGAGGAGTTGAGCATCGAAGGCCGGACAGGCGGACACACACAGCCGCCACCAGGCCAGGCAATAAGAAGATGACGATGAAGAATAAGAATGAAGGCCCGCGCGCCTCGTACCCGTGATTAATGATCTCGCGTCCCCTGGACGCGAGTGTTGCGACAGTTCTTGCGCTCTGCGAATCGACGTCGTAATTTGGAGAATGGCCGTGAACTAGCGAGCTAACGGCAACGGCACCGCGTCCTCGCCCAGTCCAAGCATTATGACACGCGCTAATCGACTGTGTCTTCGCGCCATAAATCTTGGCCACCCGAGACGAGAATTTCACGCTCGCGGCGACTTCTCCGGGACAAACGTGACCCCCGGCAGGGGCGTTGCGAAAGCCTCAAAGCGCTTTCCCTTCTCGGAACGCGTACGCCCGGACACTGCCCGGAGGACCGTTTCACACCGTATCTGCTGTGCGCCTGCGCGATCGATCGGCCGGGCAAACGAGTCCCAAACTCCAATGTACCATACTGTTTTTACACGATTATACGTGCTTCTCCTCCCACGGACTCGTGCTACTCTCACTCGCTGTCTTTCATTGCATACAAATTCAAATTCAAAATACAATTTAATCTAAATACAATAATATAAGGCGGAACTTGATGAAATCTATCATTCCAAACAATCTTTGCCAATGCCTCAATGACGTATATTCGAACGTTAATTAATTGGCAATTACAACAAAAAGTCGAAATTTGTGTAAAAGAGATAGAGGGGAGAGAGGGAGAGAGGGGAGGAGAGAGAGAGAGAGAGAGAGAGCTAGCATCAACGAATAATTCCGAGCAGTAATTAGTACTCGAGCGTGTATTCGTAGCTTAACAGTATTCGCCGGCAGGAGAGATGTTAGCGGCGATAGCGAAGTGCCGATGGAGTGGGGAGGAGGGGGGGGCGGCTGTGACGAGAGACTGTCCACATTTATATTTTATTAAATGCCCGAGCAATCGGAAAAAAAAATCATCATTAATTACATTCCGCGCTGGGAGTCGAAGGTGCGCATTTATGTTAACGCGCACCCGTAGCCAGAAGCGGCGACAAAGATTTCGGACGAGCGAAATCCAGGAAATGCGCTCGAAAGTACAAAAAGCGATCGGTAACAGCCCCTTCGCGAAAGTTATGCGAACGTTTGACCCGTGAATGCGCCATTATTGCGTGAATGTGCTCAGCGAGGGATTTTCGAAAATCCGCTTATGGACGTATGCGCAAGGACGCAGCTTGATAATTCGAGTCGCCGAATAAATATTTTACGCACGCAGAGGTAAGGCGTGAATGCGCTTGTGACTAGGAATTCGGTTGGAGAATTTAGAATGTCGGCATGTTTTACTGGAGCTGGCATTGGTAGGCCAGTGGTGCGGCAAATGCCTTTGTCAGTTCAATTGAACTTGTTTCCGAATCCTGTTTCATATGCGCTATATAAAAAAAAAAAAAAAAAAAAAAAAAAAATTCTGTTTACACGAATGGGATATGCTTTGTGATTGTTGATTTTGAATAATTATATAATGCGTGGCACGAGGGAGTGAATAATAATACAAAAGTTTCGGCTTGTGGAAGGAAATGAATGGAGGCTGGTGGGATTTTAGAAATAAAGCTGAAGCGCATGTTGTACAAAATGAAAATGCTAATACAATCATTTGGAATAATCAAATATTCAAATATTTCACGTACTATAAATACAATATTCAGTACATTTCAATATTTTTTTTTGATTATTTGAATTATTTTACCTATCACCGTTGGCTGATGTTTAACGTCCGTTTGTTCACACTGGTTACATCTCTTTCTAAATATACGTTAATTGTGCAATTTGTTGAAATTTGTTTGACATGCTTTTATAATCATATTCACAGCATATTCGTTTGAAGCAATAATCTCGGTTACAATATTGAAAAAATTAATTAAAGGGCATTTGCATATACTAAGATTTTTGTTGTTGTTGCTTTTTTAACATGTAAATTCTATACATAGAATACATGGTGGTAGGTGGGTGGTGGTGGAGGAGGAGGGGGGGCAAAGAGCTAATATTGTTATTAGGGATGGTGGACGATATATATTTTTCTCTCGTTTACATGTTACTGCCAATAACAGAAATTAGTAAAATTGTTGAAATTAAGGTGCTAATGAAGCAAAAAGAAAAAAAGAAAAAAAAACATGGCCACTCCACTCCTCCTGTCATTCCATTGGGCGCGTAAATGTTTGGATATAAAGTCAATTTTAAACGGATTATAATTTACAAGAACGTGTTATATTTAATAGGCACTGCTATAAAACAAAATATTTTGATGGACTTTTAACTACTTTCTGGTGGTATGTATGCTGTAGTTATAAACATTACGTACATGTTGGCATGTTATAATGCTAAAAGGGGTGTAAATGAATGAAAAAAAGAAGTTACTTTTAAAATAACACAATGATTTTGGCAGACGCATATGCCCTTAAGTCCCAATCTCATAAAATCACTTTCCCAAGGATCTAACGAGTCGGCGCCGTTCCCAGGGCGCAGGTGGTGGGGGGAGGGGGGGGGCAGTAGCCAGTCGAATTTCATAGAAATTAAAATGCTTGGCGCACTTAAATAACAAATATTAAAACATTCTCGTATGATACACAGCCGTTTAAGTTCATCGGCGTATTCTTTCTTCTATTAATTTAAATTGAAACTAGTTCTCAAATAGCTCAAACTGTTAATGCTTTTAAGAATTTAAATAAAAATTTTACCCACATTAAATTAAGTATATATTATTTGTTATTTTTTATTCTTATTTTTTTCAATGATATAAGATTGTATTTCATCTGTCGGGATTTGTTCTTTAGTTTTACGAAGATATTAATCTATGAAGAATTCAAGATATTAAAAGTGAAGATATTAATTCCAGCGGTGCTATGCGATGATTATTTATTGATCCGAAATTGTAAAAAGAGGAAGAGAAGAATATATATATATATATATATATATATATATATATATATATATTAAATGACTAGTATTATCAGCCAAATTTGATTCGTTATTAATTATATTTTATTCTTACGTTATATTTACAATCCAATAAGAAGATTACGATGTTATATCGATATAAAAATCTCTTTCTGTTACTTAATTTTAACATCGTTTTAAGGAACATCGTTAGGGCATTCTAAAAATGATTAAACGCAAATAAAATTCTTTTTAAAAAACAAGTTTTTAAATTCTACTATTTGCGTACCTCATGACCAAATATATATATAATTTTTTAGCAAAATTAATTGAGAAATATTACAAGCTACTTCTTGCATTTAAGCTACCAAGTAAAATTGGCGCTCTAAATTCAAATTAAATTAAACAAACGTTTCATTACCGTTCTCATATTTTTCTAGTTTTAAATTTGTTAAATATAAATATGGCCACACGTGCATTTCAATTACATGTAAAATTAGTAGTAATAAAATTATAACTAATTATTATCCGTGAAATTCTGCGTAGCACATGTCTACATCTAGATAAATTTTCACTTAAGTTTCGAATAAGTTTATGAGTTTGTAGACACGCGCTTGTCTGTGTCGTGTCGATGAGTCGATCGAATGAGCAAGTTCGAGGAAACATGGGGAATATAAATTTATTTGTCATAATTATTTTTAGTCGATTGGATTTAATAATCTTATGAAAGCTTAATTTCTATGGGGGATGCACTTTAAATGGCTCATTGTCACAAGTGCTTTTAAAAGTAACGATTATTAAAAAAGTATAACATTCAATTTCACTGCGACATTTCTTCATTAAATTGGGTCGTGAATGTCATAATGACGAAAGACGCCGTAGACGCATTTTTCTGTTTGTAATCTCGTAATTTGGAATTATAAGGTAAAATGGACAATCGCGAACTTCCCCTTAAGCCTCTTCGCCAAAAAAATCCGGCGCCCAGCAAAATCCCGAGCCCATCACACGGTAACTCACTACTACGTCTGAGTATAAATCGTCACGGTTACATAACCTTAAAAGCCGTCGGATCTCCTTTCAGATCTCGCAGTCAGTCTCAAGTCGGCCCGATCTCCCTCGAGCATATGCGCGCACGATAAGCTCGCCTCCAAGGCTTAATTGCCCGCTTCCTGTCCCGCGCGAGCGAGAAAAACGATCTGCCGCCCCCGCCCCCTCCCATCCATTCGCCGTCATCCTCCGGCTCATTCCAACAGCGGTTTTTTTAACGATGTATCTTTGACCCGTCTGCACTAGTCGGGTCGTCGGGTGACGACGACGAGTCATCGGTTGTTTCGTGCTCGATGGGTGCATTCGTGGCGATTGTCCCCACCCCCCTTCCCAACACCGTGCCTTAGCACTCGACACGGACTCGATGGATCACAACGGACGAGCGCCTTTTCTTTGCTGCTCGGTGAACGAGCCTCGCGCACTTTGACCCCACGCCTTGCTTCTCTCCCACCCCCTCTTTCTCTCTCGCCTTCTCTAGCTAGTGAGAGAACCGAAGATCGTGGACACTTGAATTTGCGAGCTCGGGGTGAAATGCGCATTGGAATTTAGCGGGAGCCGCTGATGCTTGTCTCTGTCAAGAGCGTGAATTACACGAGCCGACAGCTGCCTGTTAATATCTTGCCGGTTCCCTTCTGTGCCCACACTCTCTCTCTCTCTCTCTCTCTCTCTCTCTCTCTCTCTGCGTGTACGTACGTATGTGAGTGCGTGCAATGATCATGTAGTTTCGCTTTTAAACAGTCGGCGAAATAGGATGGGAGCATTTAATTTCTGTGAAATGCACGGACGTGTAGTAGGCATTATTATTGCAGGCGAACATTCAATCTTTTCGTCATATCGAAGATTAATTATTACTAGAGGCACAATGATTTACTTCAACGTCATGTAATTTTAGCAGCAATTCGCCTCCTTGCGATTGATAATTTTTGATAATTGCAAAAATGTTATAACTGTTGGATAATGTTAATTATCGTATGATGAGTATGATAATTTTTTGTCTCTTGATGAAAGTTAACGAGCCAGTAAAGCACATTAGGCATCATCTAGTGGAGCGTGAATCATTAATTTAATATTACGTAAGTAATGATAATAAAAATTGATTATTTTTTCACGGAATGATCTTGATGTTGCAAAAACTATATCCTTGCATTTTACTATGTGACTGCCTACCGTTTAGAAACAATAGTTTATATACAAAGTATTGGAATACTCTCTAGCTCTCTCTCACTCTATTTCTCATTTTTGTTGGTTTACTTTATAATCCATACTTCAATGCGTCAAGGCTTTGAACAATTGAATCTCTATTAATCCCTGGATTAAAGTACAACGTTATTGCAGGATTTTATATACATTTTTAATGTTACATTATCAATTTTTTTTTCTCCATGCGCATGAAATCAATCGACAGACTCATTGATTTGGCTATAACATGGCTTATGCATTGCAATAAATAAATGGGGAACAAAATTTAACGAAAGTAAATGCTGTTTGGCAGTGAAATATCATTTCATTATCAACGAGAACTCCTCGTTAGATATATCGATTGCCGGACGACACATGTTTTCATAATCATTCAATAAGATTATCAACGCATTTAAATGTACCCACAAACATGAAATTTTCCCTTAAAGCCAAGTATGTGTCATGCACAATAAATAGGTAGACAATTATAAATAAAATCGATCAACAATGATTGGAAATTAAGTGGGTGACCGAGCCAAGCGTGCCGAGCCAAGCCGCCAATCGACTAAATCTAAAAACAAAAATCTTACTCCCAGTAAATATGCCCCTTCAAAAGCATAAACGACCGTTCGAGAAGATCGCGTCTGGAAAAAAGTAGACCATCATCTCTCGATTCCCCAGTGAGGCTGGAGCGGCGCTACCCTTGTCCCCCCCCCCCCCCACCCACCCAAAAATTATAAGACAGGATCAATTACTCATCGACGAGGGTATAGCCATCCGTCGTCGGGAGCGGCGGGGAAAAATTCGACTGTGAAAAATCGCGTGCTAAATGCCGGGCTAAAGCAATGGCAGGGGGAGGGGAGTGGTGCACCGGCTCGTTAGCCACTAGGCGAGACTGATGATCTTTTAATTACCGCCCAATGGTTCTGACGTCTATTTCTGGATCTTTGGCTCTCGGCTACCTACCCCGGATCCCCGGATCTTTGCAGGAAGCGTCGGTCGCTCTGCCCTCGAGATTCAGACCTAGCCCTGTCCTTGTGAAGGCGAGCTTTTTCGTTTTTTCTTTTTTCCTTTTTTAACCCGCTTCCGTTTTTCACAAGATGAATTTGCTCTTTCTTTCCGAGACTTTCGTTCGGACGATGGAAAAATAACGGCCTGCGTTATTGATTGGAGATGGAGGTGACGATACGTGTCAGTGGCCGTTGAGTCAGTACCGCCGGAATACGAAATGCAGTTCGATTGTGCCGGAACGGCATTCACAGCGTTTGTTTTATATATTCAATTTTATCGATAAGATTTAACGAATTCATATCATATCGTCGAATGGTTTTTTTTTATCGCAACATATAAATTTTTCGACCCGCGTTAAGGGAATGATTGACCAGCGGGAAAATAATGCCGACGAATGTAAGACTTTACGTATCTGGCGCTCGATAGGGAAAATTTAACAAGACAGTAAAATAGATTATTAGAGAGGAATGTGTAATCCGGAAATTCATATTGCATTCGGCATGCAAATAAGGTTGGGTGAGATTTTGTAAAAAAAAAAAAAAAAAAAAAAATAGAAAAAAAAAGAAAGAAAAAACGAAGGAGCGAAATATAGGGAAAAGCGGAGATAACAATTAAAGGCGCTTGAGCGTCATTACCTTCGTGCCTTTTATTTTCTCATAGACGAATATCTGTTTGCGAAATTATAATCTCCATAATAAACGATAAGAGGGGAAAATCGGCGATCCGTGGTGTGTAATTACTCGAGACTCAACTAGTAGTTTTTATTTTTATGATTTGAATATCACATAAAAGTAAGCCTCTCTTTCTGAAACGTAATCGAATAAACTTTTACTACCGGCGGCAAAGAGCACTCGCAATAGAAGGAGAAAAAATTTCCAAAGATGATGGTGGGTGCAGGGTAACAGTCGAGAAAAAGTACGATGGCTTTGGCAAATGCCCTTGTATTGGTACAAAATAAAGTCCGTCGCTAAACAGTATCATCGAACGTAGTACAATCCAACGGGGGAAGGTGAAGGATACGGTGAAGGATACGGAGAATGAGGAGAATGAGGAGGATGAGGCGGATGAGGAGGAGGGCGAAGGGGTGTAACGGTGAAAAGGCTCGGGATCTCATTTCTCGGAGGCCTTAGAAGAGAGGAGTACCGACGCAACTTGGGAACAATCGAGCACCAAATAGCCGTGAGCCTGGCAAGAGACGAGAGAACCCATCTACCGTCGAAGGTCAGGAGCGTCGTCCAAGTCGCTCTCACGCAAAATCTTCGTATCGCGAGGTTCTCCCCCTCCCCCAAGGCCATTTATCATCTCGGTTAGCCCCCTATCTCTCCGCGTCTCGGAAAAAACCATCGTCGCAGTAAATCACATCTGGGACGGTGGAGGAGGATTCGTTCGCGTCTTTTGTCGCGGAACTGAAAAGCGGCGCACTGGCCGACGACTGTCGCACCCTCCCCTGGCTTATAAATGAAAAGCGCCCTCGGTAAGATGGAAATTGATTCCGCATGATAAAAGGCTTGCCGTTACAGTGAAAGTGGGCGTGCGCGTTCAGTTTTATTCCGGATCGCGGGAAGATTCGTGAATGAGAAAGGGGCGGGTGGAGCCGAGGGGAAGTGCCGCCGAGCGTAAGGAATGGGGATTATCCCATTGCGACTGCGGGTGACTTTACGAATGAGCGAGCGAGAGAGAGAGAGAGAGAGAGAGAGAGAGAGAGAGAGTGCGTGAGTGAGGAGTGGGTGACGGCGTCCGATGGGGCGGGGTAGAAGAAACACGGAATTCTACGAGGACTTTATGTATTGGCATTCTCGTTTCAATTTTATTGTTGCCACTCGGACGTGGAGGATGAGGATGGGGAGGACGACGTCGGGAGAGGTCGAGGGGTCCCCGGTTAATGGTGGTGAGTTTATGCGCGGCTCTCAGATCAACTCGCTTATGCGTATCCGCGACAAAGTGCACCACGCGCACGTACGGGTGGCTGGATTTATTGCAGAAACGGTCGATTGCGGTTGCGCCGTACTTACCGGGTGGCGATGTCGTAAATTACTTTTGAGCCGTGGCTTTTTATTCTCCCCCACACCCCACCCCACCCTACAAATAGTTACTTTTAAATTATTAACGAGCATTGTCGGAAGAAAAATCTGGAAATGGCCAGTTGAAACTTTCCTCTCCGTTTGTAGCTTTCTTCTTTTAATTGCCAATGATTTTTACGTCTCCGATGGAATGTGACACGTCGATTTTTCAGAAAAATTCCCACCATACCTAACCGCATTGTATTTAAACTACTTTTTCATCTCGGTGAATTTTCATTTTAGAGTTATATTGAGAAATTGAGTTTCTTTCGGCCGACCCTCGGTTATTAAAGAGACGATAATTTAATTGGTGTGTACGTTACAGCCTATTGGCGGCAACGCTGGTGCTCGCGGGGAGGGAGGGGAAGCCGGGCATTTAATTAATATATGATTTACAAATATTTGTAATAATTCAGATCTTTTATTTATATCGCTTCGTATCGTTGCTTCGAATCGTAGCCTCGAATTTATTTTTAACAAGTGTATTCCCCCCCCCCCCCTACTTATCCGATAGAATCTTTAAACACGATATTAACTTGTAATAATATATAAAAGTTCGCATTATCCGAACGTTAAATCTCATCTACATTCATTTACCCAATGTCCTATCCTATGTTATCTTTCCTATTAACGACTGCTCTCCTTCATCACTCTATCTCTTTCTTTTCGTCTGACCAACTCAGCACGCCAATATCATAACGAGAGCGCTGCGTTATTTACAATGCAAACGCACACCCAAGACCGTAAACTTGCAACACACTCGATGCACAATTTATTAATTACTTCGACACAAGTCGAGAATTGAGCGCACTCTATCCCAAGCCAATATTACAAATGCGACCAAACAACAATTCAACCTTATCTCTCCTGCGCGATAAAGCGTGCGCGCCTTACTAGTGCAAGTTGCCCCTCCCCCCCAACCTCCTTTTCGCCCGCCCCCATTGCCACAATCCAAAGCTAGTTTGCACATCAATGATTTAGTCCGGTGTTTCCTACGGAGATAGGCGAGGGACGTATTGCCGAGGCGAGTCGCGGAGGCAGAAGTCAGGAAAAAGGAAGGATGGAAGGATGGAAGGAAGGAGGCGTCCGATTAGCATGGGAGGGGGGGGGGGGAGGGGGTGGAGAGGGTGTGACGGGGAAGGCGCGAGCCAGGCGCCGATGCCGTTGCGTCTTTCTTTCGAAATTGTTGGCAGTGGCCGGCAAGGAGGGTCGGAGGGGAACCTGAAGAGGAGAAACGGGAGGCAGAACAAAGGCGCCGCAATTGCGCTGACTCGCGTAGGCACGCGAAGCGGCTCCTGGGACGTCCGTGGGGGCTTAATGGCGAAAATCGCGGCGTGGTTATTATTACATTGTTTTATGCGAAATGGAGAATTGGCGGCATTGAGCGCCGCGGCTTTATTTACTTCTGCGCATTTGTTAAGCAGCTGTTAATTAAGGCAGCTGGGACGGCTAATGGAGGCGATTCGCGCGGGCAGCGCTTCGCTATTTTCGATTAAGTTGTAGAACTCGTTTAGGTGGCGTAATAATATTTTACGACGTGCAATGTTTCATCGATGTCACTTTCTCTCTCTCTCTCTCTCTCTCTCTCTCTCTCTCTCTCGCTTGCCCCCCTCCCTTTTACCAATACTCGGTCGCTCCTCCCGAAAGCCCCACGTCCATCAGATAATGATACACAATTTTCGTGCTTAGCCTATCCGTCTCTCTCCCTCTCACTCTCTCATACTCACTCGCACACAAATGCACTCTCTCTCTCTCTCTCTCTCTCTCTCTCTTTCTCTGTCTCCCTACCCTCCTGCCCCTTAATCGATGTTCCGCGAATTGAGGCACTCGTAAGGTTGCGTACGCGCTGGCAAATCACCGAGCAAATTGATCGATGAAAACCTTGTACATCATGAGCAAATTAATTGATCTTTACCGATGAATAATATATCATTCTCCCTACATAATGTATTAATCAGGATGCTGGATACGTCGCTGGATAAAGAAACGTGTAATCGTACGTAAGGAAATAATGACGGAGTAACTTTTCGAGTGAATTTAATATTAATTTTCGAATCGATGATGCCCAATTCCCGAACAATCGTGAGTAATTGCAATGAAAATATTCGTTACGTGAACAACGTACAAATCGTCGATGAGCAAACACTGCTTAGGAGTTGTTTAAATTCACAACGTAATATAAAGTATCTGATTAATAGAAAAGGAAACGAAGCTGCTCGTTAATTATTAAGGAGCTGACAAATAGACGCCGACTTTCCATTTAAATTGCAGTTTGGTTGAATTTCCTGGATATTCCAGTTGTCGGATGAAGCAAGTAAACTCGCGTTTTATTCCAAAATTGTAATATCGTTTTGTCTTCTAATTCTATTTCTTTTCTTAATCTGTGACGAGAAGAGGAGATGTTTGGTCGAGTGAGGTTGGACCGAGGTCTGCTCGAGATTTCAACTTGGCGTCACTCGCGGTCTCTCGTGCATTTCCCGTGTGCGATAAGAAGCCGCGCAAGGGAAAGTCTACTGCACGCGAAATACAAATCCTCGTGCTATTTGTCGTTGAGTTAAAGTCGGTGTGGGCGGATATGTTGAAGCGTGCGAACGCATGGAATGTTGTCGAAGAGCCTCGTGTCGCAAGAAGTCGTAATTTTCCTATTCTTTTTTCTTCGCGATAATTGTGGTGTCGGAATAGGGCGATGCTTATATTTTATATATGCAGCTCTTATTTATGAGTGTGCGCGCGTGCGTGAAAGGAGAAAGTTTTTATAACGTGTTTCGAGAATTTTATTATCGTAAAAATTATAAATGAGTGCAAACGCTATCGTCCGAATTATCTTTAAGCGAGACGAAATTGTGGAATATTTTTAGCATTTATTTGTAGCCTCTGTGTAATGCTCGCAATATTTGGATTCTTAATAAGAGAGTAACAAGGCTTTAAGTATGCTATCTTATATCCGATACAATTAATCGCTCTTTTACATGCGGAATAATCAAAATTTTAATGATACTTTTTTCAAATATTTAGTAATAATAGTCATAACATGCTGTTTTACGCCATATTACATCTTATGTATTTCGCTCTTTTTATGGTAACCAATAAAAGACGTTTTATTCGGAGAGCATGGAAAAATGAAACATTAAACCAGACATAAAAAGCCATTCGTAGTAACTAAAAGGAAGGAGAACGATTGTAAATAAGTACATTTCTTTTTTTTTTTTTTTTTATACTTCTAACTATAATGGCGATGATAATTTTTTCGTCTTCGATCGATATAAAATACAAAAATACATAATAAAATGTAATAAAACGAGGGGATGAGGTAAAAGGTTGTAGGGAATAATAATTCTTGCCTATCTCCTTCTCGAGTAATACTTGTTTTATTCGATACGTAAATATTTATTTAATCTATAAGCTTAGAATAAAAGGCAAACAGAAAGGAAAAACACGTTTTAAACAAGTTAAAAAAAAAAGGTTTTATTTATTTTTTTCTTTTTTAATTTATTATTCCTTTATTATTTATGTGAATATATATATATATAAACGCTCTAGATAATATTTACTGATGACTATTAGCATTTGTTAGTCAATCGGTGACGGATGATTAACGTCAATCATGGTAAGCGGGCATGTATGTGGCAAAAACTTGAATGGCTAACCGGTCGCCCCATTTTCTCAAAAATCATAATCTCATCATGGAATTGTTGAACCCGGTTTGATATGCAACTCAGATATGTAGGGTAGGTCAGGATGTATGAATATAACCTAATAAGTGATGCGTGAATGTGTGAGAAAAGATCACTACTTGGCCCTGGCACATTATGGGGCGGAAATCGAGTATTCGAGTTTTAATGCAAGTGGTTTTATGAAAACAAATAAAATTATCATCGATTTATTATAGGCGTAAAAAAGATCTGATTAAAGAATAAATTTTCTAACGAACGAACGAACGAACGAACGAACGAACGAATGTATAACCGAGTGTTTCCCAATTAAAACTAAATATCTTTAATATAAATATAATGATGTCGATGAACAGAAAAATCTTAACATTACGTCTGAAATTAAGCACAATATTAAAATTAAACTTTAATCCTTTGTGCTTGGTATATTTATTTTTAAATCTTATATTCCGATAAGCGAGAAACTCAGCATTGTATGTGTGTGAAGATTTTGAATCTTTCAGTAAGTGTAGCGAAAGACAAGGACGCACCAAAGTCAGAATCAAACGAATTAAAGTTTAAAATTGTTTTTTCTTTTTTTTTTTATTTTTCGGTTGAAACAGTACTTAAAGTAACTAAAGAATCTTCATTTAAAAAATTCTATTACAAAGTATATATCGCTAAATAATTTGTATTTATCAATGGTAAAATATAATATCTTGAAAATTCGAATAATAATTTTACATCAATTTTCAAATTACGTTTAGACATTGTGATTATAATTTGTTTGACCTTATCATTCTATTCAATTCCGGCCGATGGTATTTATAAAATAATCTAATAATAAAGTTGAAACTTATGAAGATCCATGGCAAAAAAGTGGCTATCGATGAGTTGTCAAGTCGAAACAATTGCTGACATGACGATTATTGATATTATGTTGATAATGAAGCAAAATAAAAAAAAAATTTCCTTTAATCAAAATATTACAAAACTAATGCTACAGTAATCGACGTGTACGTGTGCACACAAGCACGCGTGCGCCCGCGTAAAGTAAACAGAGAGAGAGAGAGAGAGAGAGAGAGAGAGAGAGAGAGAGAGAGAGAGGAGAGCGAACGAGGTCGATATTCCAATTAATTGAGGCTTAGCGAAGCCTTCTGTGATTGATCATATTTTTAAAACGCTTTATTAATTAAAACAAGTGACTTTTTATTGCCGTTTCCTAATCGACCATCTCTTCGAATATAGTCAATTTTATATCACTGATTAATGAAAATCAATGAAAAGTCGCAAATATAATTTAATACAATTGAATGTTACCAATGATTCATTTTACTAATGAATTTTATATTTGTATTAATTGATTAATTATTGAATATTGAAGTAGATTAGATTTGCAGAAACATTAATTATGCCAAAACAGTCTCGATCTTTACCTTCAAACAGCAATTATCAATCACGAGAATATAACATCTATCGATACACATATAATCGAAGCTTTTAATTACCAAGGAAATAAAAATTTATGTTGAACGAAGTTTTAGTTGCCATATTTTTACGATTCCAATTCCCATCTATCCCAACAAAACTTTACCAACTAAATTGACTATTTACTTTTAAAAAAAGAATAAAGAAAAAAGATAAAAGAAAAAAAAGAAAAACAACCAATAAACAAACATCACCACATGCCTTTAATCATGCCGTTTACAACTCTGCTAACATATCAAATTCCACCAAGCTGTGTCAATTTTTATATCTCTTTACTAAAGCTGCATACAATACACACAGGCTTAGGCGTTTATAAGCAAATAAACGTAATTACGATGAGGGTTACAAGTATTTAACGCAGATTCTCAGAAGGGATGCTGCGCGCGAATATCGTCATTATTTCTTTTACATGGTGGCTAATTGAAACATGTTGCCTTACAAAAACCACAACCGTTGAAATTCATGATAGGGTATCGGCCTCGTAAATCGTAACATTACATGCTGCTTTACGGGCAAATTCTATTGAGTCATTCAGACTTTAGAAATAAAAATGAGCCCCTGGCAGATGCTACCCCTCGACTAAACGTGTCAAATTTACCAAATTCAAATAGCTCCTTCTTCGCTCTGTCAATGCATTGCCAGGCGCTGGCCGGCCGACCCCAGTCGACTTTATTCGCTCGGTCGCCGTTCATTTGCTCACTCGAAAGAAAATGAACAACGACAACAACGACGGCGAAGATGACGTCGACAAGCACAACAACGCCAAACTGCGATACTCGACTCTCGATAAAGCCGAGCACATTATTAAGTTCCACGAGCTTACAAATATTAACGCATATATAACGCGATACCTCCTCCCACACGCGTTTCTATGCGCGAAGTCCTATTGCCGACCAAATTAACGGGACATCCGAGGGCTTATCGGGTCCGGTGAGGTGGTGTTTGGTCAACGACGGGAGGAATTATGGGGAGGGAGGTGGGGGAGTGTGG
>NW_011948413.1:12416544-12429056 GCF_000503995.2 Ceratosolen solmsi marchali
GGTGGGGGGGGGGGGGGGGGGGGGGGGGCAGATAGATTGGGAGAGGGAGGGTACCTCGGGGGCCCCGACGGGGTGTCGAGGCGAAGGGTACCCCGTGGCGATCGGCGGCCATCTGCCAGGATTTTCCGACGCTCTCCTTTAAATCATCCTTTAAACGGGTCGGCTGGACACGAGGAGCACCAGGAGCCTCTGACCCCGCGAATTTTTCGAAGGGCCTTAGCTTATTATTGTCGAGGCAATCGAGCGGCCCTCGGTGACTCGGGCGCCTCCCTTTGTTTTTTCGCACGAGGACTCGCCGCCGCGCACTTGGATGCCGCCCTGGCAATTCCTCGAGCGTCGCGAAAACCCGAGTCCGCCTGGTTTCTCGTGCCTTTATCAGCCGAGCGCGCTGCAATTTATTATGCCGTCAAACCACATATTTGATTATCTCGATAAGCGCGCCTGCCGAACCTGACCACGGGAACTTGCGCATATCCAATCCGACTCGGGGCCGGTATATCCTTTGTTAATGATTCTTTTCCGCCTATCGCTCTATAATCCGACAGTATTGAGAATTCATAGAGACAGAGAATTCATAGCTTGCTAGCCGTCGTAAGGAAAAAAGGCCCGCGCGGTTTGCCGAACGCAACGAATTCTTCAGGTTCGAGTGCCTATTATGAGCATTCCGGCAAGAGTAGTATAGTATCGTTCGTTGTAGTTCTGACTCAGTCATTCTTGCATGTGTCCCTCCCTCTCCATCACTTCCAGCTTCATTCAACAGCTCTATCGTTTTCCACTCTTTAACTATATTTCTCTATGCGCCGTTCACGGCCCAACGCCGTTTCCGGCAGACGGAAAATGGCTCTTTAATAGAATGGTGGCGGCGCGACGATGGGGAATAGGAAGATTTGTTCTCCCCGCTCTCGGGCGAGCACGGGGTCTTAAAAAGTTAGGGAGATGGAAAAATGAGCAAGATGCCTAGCCTAGGGTCGGTTACCTAAAACGATCAGCTTTCAATGGGACGGTAATTTTGACGCGAATGCAGACTATCGCGGCAATCCTCTGCGAGTGAAAAGCTTGATTAAATGTCCTGCGTATAAACGTAAATTGTTATCGCAGTATGTTCCTTGTGACCGAGGCCAGTCAAAGCGTAATGGTACTAGTGCTCACGACTTAAAAATTACGTGGCATTCGTATTGTGAAATAAAATAGTTTCAATCATTCTTAATCCTTTGTAAGCCTAATTTATTTAGTAAAAGCACCAGCGTAATGCCGTCCGGTAATTCACTTATTAATTTGAGAAATGCTATACCCTATTAAATCCCCCATACCGGAATTAAATTTTCATTTTTAAATCGCAATATTATATTTCAGCGCGATCTGAGATACGCGCACCGAGCCACAATTTAATTGGCATTAAAGAACGAATTTCACAGCTCTCTCGCGATACTTTAGTAGACTCGATTTACTTCCACTAAATGGATGAAATATTGTTTTAACGGGAACAATTGGCGAGTTTGGTACTCAATCGAGGCGCGACATACATTGTAAATCAATGCTTTGCAAACAATCGGAATCCAATCGATAAGACATGCCATTGTCGTGAGCTACGATAAAACAGTTATAACGCGGGAAGGAGACATCGATCAAAATGAAGCGCAATGACCAGTGACATTCGCACCACCGATCAAAAATCACTCGATTGAATGAAAAAAACATCGTACGTCCCATCGCGCCCATGACGTTTTCCTCTAACAAACGAATCTAATTACGGCATTGGGATTACCATGTAATTGAGAGCTGTCAGCGGAGTACTTTAAAACGATTCTCCGGCAACAGAGTTTTTCGTCCGTGTAGTCGGCTGACAGGACGGGAGCGCGAATAAAGGACAAGAGATGAAGAAAAAGTACGCTATTACGGACTAGGGCTTTGACTGTCCATTCGGACCACGCAAAGTAGCGGGGGGGGGGGAGTGTCACGAGAATCCATTGCGTAAGATTAAAAGATACGAGAGTATATAGTCGCTCTGGACGATTTCCGGGATCAATCGAGCGATAACAAAAAAGAAGGTTCGGCTGTATTCGACATTGCGCTCCTCCCTCCCTCCCTCCCCCCTGTCCCACTCACGCCATCACTTCAATCGTTCTATGTACGCGCCACGAGAAAGGTCGTTGTGCAATTAATCGCGAGGAAAACCGCGCGACAAGTCAATCGTTCAATTCCCCCACTTTATTCCCTATCCCTTGTTATATTCCAGTCGACTCTGTCGCAATAGCGGCTCAGCCTTATACTGTGCCACTGCAAAGTTAATAATCCCGAGCCTCGCGTTCGTTGAAGCCGTCGGTGCTTCGACCAAGTTGATGTGAGCATGACTCCTTTTTGACCCAGGTCCTACTCCTCGCTCCCCACACTACATGCCCACACTCCCTTAGCCGGAAAACCCTGAACTGAATTGGTAAGTGGCATGTGGCTCCCTTCTTCCTCATTCGCAAACATTAAAAATGCGCTCTCACACTTGACATTAAACGCTAGCCGTAGCTTCTCTCTCTCTCTCTCTCTCTCTCTCTCTATCCCTATATTTCTTAGTGTGAATTACTCGTCACAGACATGGGTGCATTCGCTCGTTAATTGCAACATCACTGGCCGGGCTCGTTCACAAATTGTCAATGAACAAAAACTTCATCGACCACACCAAGTTTAACTCGGCCGTCAATTACGAAAAGCAACGCTCTTATGTCCCCCAACACCCCGTCGCCGGCCCCCGCCCATCAGGCCGTTATTTTGACAGGCGCTGGCGTTTAAAAAAAAAAGAGAAAAAAAAGGGGGGAAAAAAGGGAAAATAAGCTGTCACACTTTCGCATTTAAACAGCAGCGCAACCTATGAGAGACGAGAAGCAGCGACGAGTCGGTGATTGGGATAAGCGAGGCTGCGTTACCCACAATTCCCGAAGTTCTTGGCCATCCGCAACCTATAAATATTAATATTCCCGCTGATTTACGAATGAAAAGTCGCGAGCGTCGTCGTGTCGGGAGTGAAATGTAGCGATGGCTTAGGGTATTGCGCGAGAGAGGGGAGAGAGTGAGGTGACTACGACGAGGACACGTCCTCTTGCAAAAATTCGGCTGTACGAGAACCGAAGTTTCGTTGATGCCGACTACGAAGAGATGCAAGAGGGCGAGGGGTGGGTAGAGCCAGAGTATTACAAGGCTCGTTTGAATTTTCCTAGATAGGATATTACCTCTGCACTACTAAACGACACTTTCCGCAATCGACGCTCTCCTTTGCCTTTTGCAATAAAAGCGCGCAGCACTCGCGAGAGTTGTAAATGAAGATTGGCCGATAGGTTTTCGATATTAAGCGCTGAGCTTTTAATTCGTATTTCCTTTATTATATTTTCAGTTATCGTTTCTTTTATCGCCCGTTAAGCAACGCGTCTCGATACTGTAAATTAATAGATTTAATTAGCGAATGCATTATGACAAGCGCCACAAGGGGCAGCCATCACGTCTTAAATGCACAATTTGCAAACGAGGATTATATTTGATGTCGACTTGTAATTGCCGAGCGGCACTTAAGTTTTAACTTAGCAAAAATGAATGAATAAATGCTACGTTAGTAGGTAGGTATCGTCCTGAAGGACTCGAGTAAAAGGGTCTCGCGTCTATTAACAAAGCTAATAATGGTTTTTAAAACCGCAGATGTAAAAATAAACCTCGAGATAGGCTTAATTGAAATGATAATTGTAGACGTGCCTCGTACCAATAAAAATAGGCTCGCGCGCGCTTGCGGGCGTACGCAAGAGAGGCGGAGGAGAGCGAGAGCGAGATGGAGAGAGAGAGAGAGAGAGAGAGAGAGAGAAATAGTGCGCGTGAAGGGGACGTAAGAAAGAGGTGGGAGCTGGATTTAAAACAGAACGCACTTGTGTTATCTAATTACGCGTATTTGTTAAGCCCCTATCGCTTGTTGCTGGATGCGCGTGCGCGTCGAAGAATCCCGAACGGATAATTTGTAATATTATTACAGGCCAGTGGTTTCAGGAGAAGAAGCGTCGATTTCATGACAGCGCATTCGTTTGCCAGATGAACTTACACGTGACTAGGACCCGATGGCCCGATTAAATCGTGCCGATATCCCAGTCGTCCAGTGATATATATATATATATATATATATATATATATATATATATATATATATATATATATATATAGAGAGAGAGAGAGAGAGAGAGAGAGAGAGAGAATGAGAGACAGACTGACAGAGATTCATGCTGAAACGTGCGGTGAGATGGGAACGCGACCCTTCTGAGTCATGCAAGAACCGTGGAATTTCGCTGCCCCGGGAAACGTCAGCGGGGACTCGCGAACAGTTGCCGGAATGGTGGTAGAGTCCAGTGGCCGGCGGCAGTTTTCCCGAGGGGTGGGATGGAATTGGTTGGGATGGTGGTGGTAAATGGCGAGATCGCGGAGGATGCGAAAAGGCCTCGGGGCGAGACGAGAACGAAAGTTGCCCACTCTTTTCCGTTAGTTCCGCAACTTCATCACTTACACACCAACATACAGTTTAAGCTTGTGTTTGGAAAAGCGTAGTACTAATTAGCCATTGTTTCACACCGAGTGAAAGTCCATAATGCTAATTATATTCGGTATTAAAGAGTCGAATTATTCTCGTGTTTAATATACCGCGCTTCTTTGCGGGAACGTGGATAATTTGTAAGATGATGATTCATGATGGGGATTTAATTTACGCATGATAGAATCGGAAGAAGCAAAAAGCTTTGTCAGAAATTAATAATTTTTGCGAGTTGTCGCAAATGTTTGAGGGGCAATTGTCCGTACGAGTTTTGTAAGGAGCTCGTGTGGACGCTCAAGTTTAATTGCAATGCCGTCGGAAAGTCGGAGACCGGCATTACGTCGAGATGCTTGCAATTTCGAAACGTCGTTTTGATATCGACGAGGTTTTGATAACGAGCGACCATTCCATTCGGTTCCTCGGCCAAATTCAAAAACAAAAACAGAAAAAACTAAAACTAAAAGAAAAACAAATCATCGACTATGACGAACGCCGTGGAGCGAGTGTTACGTAGCACGAGACTACAGAGCTTTGCCGGGAAATTGTAGGAACAGCCGATTTGAACGGTCGTCGATGAGGGAAAGGTAGGCAAAAACCTGGCAGGAGGAGCAGTTTTCATCGTGACGTTGTCACGTCGTTGGCAATGCAAACGCGGCATTTGTCGAGCATCGATTAAGCTCGATTTGCGGAACGAATCGCAAGTGGCCGGCAACCGGCTTCCCGGGAAAATCGGAGGGGACGGAGGTGCCGAGGTAGCGCGAAAGGTAAATGGATTCACCCGAATAAGCTTTCGGGCACGTGGCCGACTTGGAAAACTGCCGCGGTCCGGAAGGACCGAGGGCTATTAGCCCCGTGTTTGCCAAGGGTGTACACTTCCGGCGCATAAGCACACCGTAGACGACTTTCCATCCCGGCTTCATTATCCCGACAAAGTGCAGTGCCAACACGCCCTTATAATATTTACGGTGTCGCACGTACTGACGTACGTAGAGGCGGCGGGCGAGATGGAAAGCAGAAGCGCCACGGAAATAGCGCCTCCTTTAAGTAGCTTCGTGAAAGGAAAGTTTGTCGAAAATTATTACCGCCGAGTACCGAGGACGAGGATGCCAAAGTCGTCGATGACGACTGACGACGACAACGACGACCAGTCTTCCCATCTTTCACCAATAACTTCGGGGGTGATTACGGCGTGAGTGGGGAGTGGGGAGTGGCGAGAGGGTGGGATGGGTGAGGGTGAGGGTGAGGGTGAGGGTGAGGGGGGGCGGAGGGTGATAGGAAGCTGTGTACACTATTTGTTGACGTACTTGTATAAAAGGCCGAGCCGAAAATAATACGAATTGGTTCGTTTAGTTTACGTCCCGAGTGGCTGGTAAATTACACGTAGTCTAAGTGAATGGAGTCGGTTGTCACTGTCGTCCCTCCAGCTCAGGCATCTTTTCTCGCTTCCTCGTATCGTTATTTAATGCCCTATTAAATAACGCAACTGCCATCGCACAGTCTCGCCTCGCGATTCTCGATCGATTCGTCGATCTTTGCGTACCAACTCCTCGGCAATTCGCACCCGGTAAAACCATTTTCTCGTCGTCTTGTTTTCAAATGATGATCCGAGCGTCCCTTCTTAACAAACGATAATCGACCGGGCGGAAGCGTTGCCACGCTGGCCCATCGGCCCGTAAATCATCTCCCGGAGTTGGAAAAGTGTCTTGGTGGGCCAACCGAACGTCCCCCGTGATGCCCCGTGGCTAGGGTGCCAAGTAGAAGACGAAGCCGCCACTGCCGACAGCTGCCACGAGCCCAAGTCAGGCGGCCTCCGACGCTCAACAATGGGGTCGCGTGGGCGGGCCCCGGATCGTTTACCGACGGCGTTGGGTAAACAGCGGTCTGTGCTTCCTTTCTCTGTCCCGCACCCGCCGCGCGACTGGCCACAGCCACGATTAACACGTGAATCGATCTCTTCGAGAGGCGGGCAAACTGCTACCTCTGTCGAAGGCATTGTTCCGTCACTGGCGACGAGCGGCCAGTTTTCTCACCTTTGCGCGCAGCTTGGCCGGGACGAAGGACCGTGGAGACGCCGGTGATCACCGGTAGCGGGGGGAAACTCCTTGCTTTAAAAAGTCGCGGGCACGTGAGAGGAGGAGAGGGCGAGGTAGTGCACCGATGCCGATTTAAGGAAGATTCGGGCGACTGCTCGGCGCGTTCGCATCTCATGTTCCGGTATGACCGATCGCCGATCTCCGTTCGTCATTGGCTTCTTATGTTGGCTTCGACCGAGCGATCTCCTTGGGCGCCGTACACAACAGAGGTCCTTGTTGTTTTGAAGCGAGATCGACCGTCCGAGCGAGAGACTTTCTAAAGATAGTCGCCAGCCAGCGCTCGTCAACGGCCCGCTCGCTTTTCTGGCGCGACGAGCAAAAAAGATAAGCATCTCGTATGATCGCGGGAGGTTGCCGAGTAGCCCCGACGTATCGCGTTACCGACCCCGACGACGGCCTTCTCGAAACTTTCGGCTCGTTGGACGAGGAAGCCCAACACTTGACTCGAGAGCTCTTCTCGTAATACAGCAGGAAGTCCACATTCGCCCGCCGATGAAATGCATTGATGAAAGGAAGCCCGGAGCCTTTCGCCGAATCGCACATTTATAGAGTGAATTGTGCCTTACGCGGATGTTTGAATTGAAATTTAAAAAAAAAAATATATATATATATATATATACAATATATATAAAGATTATTTAAAAGTTGTAGTGATGCGGCGAAAGTGTGCGATTAATGAATGATGACGGGAATACGTACGACCAACTGGCCAAGATATTGGCGCGCGGGACATTAATTCTGCTTTATTCTTTGTTTATTTCAATCCTTAATGTACGATAGCAATGACATAAAATGCATTAGTCGTTGAATCGGTATATACAAGGATCCTTGCGTATTTCTCTTTGTCTCTTTTCTTTTCTTTTCTTTTCTTTCTTTTTATTTATTTATTAATTTTTTTTTATTTATTTATTTATTTATTTTTTTGTTATTGCTTAACAGCATCGTTAATAATACTTTGCGCTGCATTTTAGGAATAATATGGGCTGGGGACATTAGTAACAGAGATTTCGGACCTTCAACGGTCGCCCCATCAAGCCGATAAACGAAGAAAGTTACGAGTTTATAACGGCGTGTCCTGGGAAAATTTACCCTACATCCACGCGCCGATGGGGCATAACTCCGGAAAAGTGTCTCTGCTCGCGCTAATGCCAACTTTACGAGTTGCAAGGATTAACGGAGCGTGCGCGGTTCAGGTAGCTTTCTTTTCTCCGTACCAGCCTTTCCTTGATTAACCGGGAGATCGACGGCTGAAGGGACAACGAGCAAGGAGAAAAATCCACTTGTCAGGATGATTCCAAATTCAATTTCCGCGCCCTTCCGCTAACAGCGCGATCCCCGTCAACCTCGAAGAATCTTTAAAACTGATTACATCGTAAAATAGACGTGTCTGCCACCCCGTGTTGCAGTGAAAGAAAACTCGCAGGGAAAGCAGTCGAGGTCGTTACCATCACCCCCCACCCCCCCGCCTATCAAATGAAAGGACTACGTGAGAATTCGATTTCCCCGTGTTCTCTCTGCACGAGACGAACGATCGAGGGGCTTCACAAAATTTTCACCTCCTTTTCTCTCCTCCTCGCACGCACGGGAAATCATTTTCCCCGACATCGCGACCCGCCACACCCCATCTCGATTGCCTGGATCTCTCCCTCCCGTTACCCCAACCCAATAATCCCAGTCCGAGTCCCAGCAGTTCGCTTCAATCTCATCCTCACGACGCGATCGTGGAGCCGCGAAAGGGTGAAAATGAGGCCCGTTGGGTCGTTTATTTCGGGGGGCGTGAACGGAAAACGATTTGCATAGCTGGGCCTCTTTCACTTAGACTCGCTCGCTTTCACACGGCGGCTTTTCGATCCGATTACCGGATGGTTCTCGCCCGTCTTGCGCTCCTTTGCGCCAGCGTCTTTCTTTCACCTGCCGAATGGGAGGAGGAGAATTCCGTCGAGGTCGTTTGCATTTATTTCTTTTTCGTTCGCGCGGTACTTTTGGAGGCGAAAGGGTGACGAACGAATATCTCCTTGAATTTCCGCGGACGCTTTTGTCCCGCGAGACGCTAAGTAATTCACAAAAACTGGATGGGCCACGGGAGCGAATAGACCGTGAGTAACGTACTATTTTATGGGAGGAGACGACCGCTGCTACTACTTACTGCTTTCATCTTCCTTCGATTTGCTCGTAAGGACAATCGTCAGTGGTCGGCTCATTGGGCGCCTCGGCCGACAGGGACAAATTTCCCATTATCATGAATAATATTACTGAAGATAGGGCGAGTCTGTCCTTTACGCTTTAAAGATTTAAGGATGCTGTCGATCTTTTAAGTATAATTTTCGCATTTACCGAAGAAGCGCGGATAGCTAATGAAAGGATAAGGCCTTTCTTCAATTGAATAGCACAATATAATGTCGCATTATTTATTCTGGTAATGGTAATGACAGACCTGGGAGTATGGGGAGCATTGGATGGGTGCGCATTATGGTACGTGGTTGCACGATGCGCGCAGGTAGTCGACAAAAAGTATATGGTTAAATAGGTGGGCTAACAGCTCTAACCATCGTGAATGATCGTTTTCAATTTTCATGAAAGCAAGTGCGTTTTAAAGACTAATGAGGCTATTTTCACTTACGCTCGTGTCCTCCTCCCTCGGCGTTTTATTAAGCACTCGGCCGGGAAATTTCACGGTGAAATGAAAAACCGAGGCAAGCGTCGATCATAGGCGGATTGCCGAATGTTTGTCATTCGCTGCGACGTTTGGTCGTCGATTTGGTGGAAGCCAATCGAATGGGCCAATTAATTAATGGAACAAAAATAAAAACAAAAACAAAAACAAAAATGATGTACGATTTACATTCGCGTCGATTACCACCGATTTGGTCGGAAACGAGGGAAATGTCGCAGGATTTTGCGCGCTCAGCGAAGCTCGCAATTACGCCCACGCAAATCTATGACAACGTGCCGCGTTTCCGCGAATCGAAAAGGCAGGCGCATTTCTCGCGGTTAAGAAACATTTCGCGTCGATTGCACAAGCGTTATTTGCCTGGAAACGTGCTTTTATCGTCGCGAATCCTTAGAAACCGCGCGACTTGGAGAGGTGCGCGATAATCCAAGAGGCACAATTTCTAATGAAAGGTGTGGTCTGTAACTGCTGTAATCAAGACGGAAGTTCTGCTATAGAATTACATCGAAACAGTCTTGTCTTACGTGGCATTTTTGCTGATGACGTCGAGCGTGTATGTGACGACCGTTAAGAATAATAGAAATTACGAATATTATTTCATATTTTCTTAAGCTCGCGCGCGCGCAGCGGAGAGCGCGGGTATCATTTTAATCTTGCGTCTGCGCTTTTTCGAATTCTTCAGGGCCGAGGCAAAAATTCTAGCATTACCGTTTTAAGTATATTATTCAGTGCAAGGGAATGTAACTAGAATAAAAACATCATCTCTCTCTCTCTCTCTCTCTCTCTCTCTCTCTCTCTCTCTATCTGCTTCTTTCCTCCTCCTCTTCTCCCTCGCACTCGTGCTCTCGCGTGATTACACAAACGCGCGCGAGCACGCACGCATCACTGCTTTTTCTCTCTTTCTCTCTTTCTCTCTTTCTCTCTCTCTCTCTCTCTCTCTCTCTCTCTCTCTCTTACTATCTATCTATCCGGCTCTCACCGAATGGAATGAATTCTCGACTGCGAGGCAGTCATTTGTTATTGAATGAAAGTATCCTCGGGAGATTAGGATGAATTCTACCTTATTTGATTTACTTACTTAAAGCCAATCTTATTTTCATTATCCGACTCTCGAAAGGCAAAACAATCGTCCAACTGCATTTTTTTTCTCCATCAATTATATAAAAAAGTTAAACAATCTTCAGCATCTATCCGCAGCCGCAATTATCCTTAGCTATATGGTAGTAATAAAGAGAAGGCTAATTGACAGTCGGATGTACGGCTCGAGGTAATAGCCGCGACTCGGACGAGGTGTGCGCACCTGCGCTCCTAACATATCGATTACCTTAAAACTAATGGAGCGCATCGGAGGCGTACGTGCGCAAGCCCGAGGTGTCCTCTATACCGGAGAGGGCCCCGGTCGCTAGCCACCCTTACGCGGACACCCTTCGCGTGGCCTACCTCTTTTTCGACAGGAGGCTGTAGGATTCCTTGGAGTGGCTGACGAGGCGCATCCGCATCTTCCTGACGCGCTCGCCGGCGCGCTTCCTGCCGATGGCACCCTCGAGAGCTGGCATCCAGACGACGGGCCCGCGCACCATCCAGGCCCCGCGATTCCCGCGGACACGGACCAATCTACCGCATCACGCGCCGGCCTCACCTCCCCGGGTACGGGCCGCTTATACTGCTGACCTCCTCCAATACCTCCTCCACCCAGACGCTACCACCCGAATTTTCCCTCCCGGCAGCGAGCCGATATATCCAGTCCTGTGCCGTGTTCCCGCACCACCGACAGGCCGTGCAAAAATGAGCGAAGTCTTTGTTCCGGACCTCGTTCACGTACCACCACACCAATCACAGCACCAAGAACCGCGCGGGCATTCGCTATCACGTGCGCGCTCGAGCTTTAACTTACGCTCCTCCGCAACCTTCTTCACCGTACGACGTGCCGCGCGATTCTGCGCTCGAGAGGGAGAAGAAAAACGCGTCCGGGGGCCCCACGCACACGCACTCACGCAGTCCTGCCCACGTACGAGGACGACGGCAGCGTCAGCGGCAGCGGCAGCGGCGGTAGCGGCGGCGGCGGCGGCGGCGGCGGCGGCGGTGGCAGCAGCGGTGACGGCTACGGCGGCTATGCACCGAAGCTGCCGGCGTTGGAGGGGTGTGGGGAGTCACGGGAGGGGAGAGATAATCGAGATGGGGCCCGCGGTCGTAGGCTGTTCCATGGTGGGGGGAATAAGGGCGGTGAGGGACGAGTGCGTACCGAGTGCGCATTTTTGCCCCCCGCCACGCGCGCGTGCTTGGAATAAGTCGATAAGAGAGAGAGAGAATGCGTGCGTGCGTGCGTGCGTGTGATATAGACAGACAGAGGGACAGAGCGAGATAGCGAGTGAAATTGGGCGAAAGTGGACACTTAGTGCAACGCGGCCGTCGTCGGTTTTCCTCTTTAACGTCGGACTGGCGCTACGGGCAATTTAGCGAATAGCTCGCAAAATTGGCGGTAATTTGCCAAGTAACAGCTAAACAAAGACTTGTGGGCTTTCGAATATTTGCCGCCATTATCGAATAAAGTGTGAGATGAAGCCGGAATGTGCAGAGAGTTAGATATTATTCCTTTTCGCGAGAAAGCGCTTTTGTATGCAGACAGTTTATAGGCGAAGAAAGTTTTAACTGGCCTTTTGAAGCTCCGTATCCATCCATCCATCCATCCATCCAGCGAGAGGGTAAAGAAGAGGTCCAAAATCTTAGTAATAAAGTTTCAAGACTTTTGCATCAATGACAACGGAATAGCAATGGGAGCTGGTGATATACAGAAACACATTGACCGATTCGAGGAACAGCAATAGTTAGATTCTTAAAAGTCATTGTTTTTCGGCACGACGAATGGATGGACAAAACAGAAGGAAAGAAGAAACGAAGAGCGCGGCGTAGTCGGTGAATTTCCAAAAAGTTAAAGACGCTAAGGCTTCGTTGACCTAGAGGGCAGATATGTTTTGTTCGCAAGGTGAGTGTGGTGTTTATGATCGACCGGTGGAACAAGCGATAATACGACAGATACAAGTAGCATAAATAAAAACACGTGCAGCGGGAGAAAAAAGCGCGGCGCCGCGAGTGTGTTGAGATCCTCGATATCCGTGTGCGTGCGCGCGTACGTGTGAGAGGGGACGGGTGATATGCACGTGGGCTCAATGCACTTCGCGCGAGAATATCTCCGATGATG
>NW_011948413.1:12429147-12429430 GCF_000503995.2 Ceratosolen solmsi marchali
CTCCTCCTCCTCCTCCTCCTCCTCCTCCTCCTCCTCCTCCTCCTCCTCCTCCTCCTCCTCCTCCTCCTCCTCCTCTTTCTCCTCTGCCGCCTTCTCCCGCCCTCTTTCAACTGTCAGCCTTATTTCTTTTTCAGCCCATCACGCGCATGCATGTTTCTCTGCCTCACCCCTCGGCTATACTCCTCCCGAAGGTCTCCTCGTACTTACACACGCATGCATTAAAGGCCGGCGGTGTGTATTCTCCCGCTGCGGCCCGTTTGCCTCGTCTCCGCCGTGCATCTCG
>NW_011948413.1:12429579-12447339 GCF_000503995.2 Ceratosolen solmsi marchali
GAGGAGGAGGAGGAGGAGGAGGAAGAGGAGGAGGAGGAGGAGGAGGAGGAGCAAGAGTAAGAGTAAGAGTAAAAGTAGTAGTAGGAGGGAGCACACCGGCTACTTTGACGATTAGTTTAGCATTTAAATCGATCATTTTCCCTTTAGCGTCGGCGGTATTACGGGGCGGATTTTATATATACAGCGAGCGACGAAGATGGAGAGGTGGAGTGCATAACGAGAGCCGAGGTGCTCTTGACCAACCTCTTCCTCCCTACCACGACTCCCACTTTTCATTCTCCTTTTTCGATCGCCGACTTTTTAATCTCCCTCTGCTCCTTTTCGTGAGACTCGAAATGTAATCTCGATAGTATTCCAAGCTTATTTTTGGCTCGCGCGGCAGCAATTGTATATCAGTCTCGATTAGCATTGAAACTGCATCGTAACGAGTGATAATAAAGCTTTAATGATTTGCACCTTTCGATCATTTACCCGCTCAGGTTCTTAATTAATTCATTGCTACCTCGGTAGGGAGCTCGCGAGTCAGACGGACCGCGCTGTCCTCGTAAGACCCCACCACTCCACTCCCCTCTCCTCTATTACTCTTACTCTTACTCTTGCTCTTACTTTCATCGAATCCTCGTCAAATCAATACTGTAATAATTCTCAAATACATGTTATGTTCACGGTAATGAGGCACTTTACTTAAATTTCGCAAACACGCCATCAATCGGTTCTCTTCCGTTTACTTTTCAAGCCGGGATTTAAAGGCCACTGACTCTCGAACAATTACGGCTATTAAATTTTGCAGATTTCTCTTTTGCTCGCATCTCGGTAGCTCGGATCTGCAGACTTAAAGGGTAATCGAGGGCAGAGGCGGCGAAATTGCGCCACCGAGCAACCAACCTCTCACGAGTAAATTGCGCGAGATCGGAAGCAACGCCATAACGCCACCCCCGCTTCTGTAACAATGGCTTCCTACCTCGTCCAACTAATTATCGCGACCTCTCTCGACTACCAAATGCCCAAGTGCCGTCCTCGAGAGCCACATACCGCCACTTGCATAAAATTGGCCGAGCGTTCTTGGCTTTTATCGTCCACACCCCCGCGGCTACTTACCGTCGAGGGGCCGAAGAAGGGGCGCCGCCAGGAGGAGAGTCGATAGATCGCGTGTAATAAGCCGTGGGCGCAACGCCGTCACCGAGCACACTGAAATTATCTTCTTTCTAGAGCCGCCGATTGAGTCTCCGTCTCTCTCTCTCTCTCTCTCTCTCTCTCTCTCTCTCTCTGTCCCTCTCTCATACTACGAAGATGTAAATATCGTACGGAGACTGGAGCGGCGGATACATCGAGACGAGCAATTTTTACTTGGCGAAAGGCCAGGGACGAGAAACTTTGAGATACTTGGGATGACGACGCTCGTCGGCTCCCCCCTCCCCCAACCACCATCGAGCGGTTGATCTTCATATAATAAGCATCAGTGGGCTTCTTTATCGCTCACCATGTATTTTCGGTGCACAAGTTCGTGACGTTTGTCAGCTCGTGCGCCCCCTCCCCCGCCCCCCACCATTGTACCTCCTCGTAAAGTATCGCCGTCACGATAATCCGTCCATTCAGGAGGATGGAGACAAAAGTCACATCGAAAGACCGACCATCGCGTTATCTCGCTTCTACGTGACAACGCATAATCGAGGATTTACGCGTATTACGTGTATTCGCGATCCGGTCGACATCGTCTGAAATGTGTCGGAATAGCGATCGAAGCGCCCAACTACTTTAAAGATTTAAAGATACGCGATGAATTTTCGTTTATGGATTCGACACTCGACCTTGCGTCCACGCCAGTCAAGTAAGTTTTTTAATCAGTGGTCAGTTGTAGTATCGATAATTAACGAGAAGCGACCATTATGCGGAGGTGCGATTCTCATTCGGTTGTCGCAACCGCACGCAAGACACACATATACACGCTGATCCACGCCGCGTCATGATCTTGGGGTGTCAGGGCCAATGGCGCCTAGGATCGATTATCTATGATGGGGAAGCCGATTGGCGTCGGCGGCGGCGGCGGCAGAGACTCGCAAAAACGACGACTCTCAGGATTTGTAGGAAGCAGCGCGTGCGCTCGCCTTATTTGGATCACTGCGGGGGTCGTTGGGCTCGGATTTAATTGCTCTGGATCGACTCCGGTTGGAGCGAGACTTTAGCCATGGGAGTGATTCATTTCCAATAAGATGCGCTTGCGAGGCATAATTCTGTGGCTTACGTAATTCAGAATATTTCGGTAATGCGGTGTGAGTGTGCGTGGGGCGGGGCGGAGAGGGAGGGGGGTGGGTGGGTTTGAGAGGGAAGGTTGGCGATTAATTGGCGATCGCGGGTAGAATGGTTTATAGTTGTTTTATATTTGTTAACGATCGAGATAAGCGGTTTTCGGTATTATTGCTCTATGGTCGCGCGATTCGCTTGGCACATGACTCGTTCCGATTGAACGATATATAATGTGAAATTAATGAAATTAATGCTCGATATCGCTGCTTTAATTGCAGTCACATTGCAAGCACGGCATGGCGCGTAAAGTACGAAGATTTAATGAAAATTAAATTAGGAAGGGACTCGTGGCTCCGTGCGTTTAACCACGTGTATTCACCTGTATTGACCTTATTTAATGATTGTTATAATAATCCAAGGAAATGTTTAGTGTATTTTCTTTGAATAAATCAAGTTGAGTAATCAACTCTCCACTATTGGGGAAAGGAGCGAGAATTGCGAGGATTGACACATCAAACTTTTCATTATGTCGTACGATGCAGACAACGAATTTAAAGTACTTAAGGTACCATCGCTTGGCCGATACCTTAAATACTATCTCGAATGACTTAATGTAGCAAAATAAGAATTGTATTTATATTTTTATTCTCTTTATCTTCATTGTTTATCTATAATTTTTTTTTTTTTTTTTTTTTTTTTTTTTTTTTTTTTGATTTTTAATCAATTTATTTATTTATTTTATTTTTTTTAGCGTTTACGCACGAATACTTATCCGATAATCGTCCGTTAGCTTATTTTGAAATAATTTAAAACAATGTAATTTAACTCTGTTGGACGACTGTCGAGGCTTGCCGTTTTTATTTTTGTAATGATAATAACCGATCATTTCAAGGATAAATTTTTGATATATTTTTTCCTCTTTATTAAAATTATTCCTTTTCTTGTTGTACTGAATAAACTGTCTGAATAAACCCGAGGCTCGCAGCATGCATTGTGATGCTTAAATAATCTATATTTTAATGTTTTAAGAAAATACGCAAGTTATTTCCATATTATCAAACGTATTCGGAAAGACGTAGCAATTTAAATTCATAAATACATGTGCATTTAATGCGTAGTGTAGTGTAACATAGTGTCATACCCTCATTCTAAAGGAATAAGAGATTTGCACGTTAGCTAAAGGCTACGTAAAACTCTCATTATTAATTATTGCTTTCCATTTGTGCTAAAAACAGTTAATAGACGGTACATTCAATGCGAGGGATCATTATACTTTATATGAAGTGAAATTCTCCCTTCCATTAATAATATGGACGCTGTATAATACACGAGAGAGTGAGTACACATTCCCCGTGTAATTTTATTTATTGGAAAGCAATTACAATATTACAATATTTTTCGTCATAATAAAATGCCTAAGTGAATAAACGTATTCAATATTTAAATAATGTATTACTTACGCGTATAAATAATTAATTCAAGGAGACTTGGGCATCTACTTACCTGAAACATAAAACAACAATAATTATACATAATTCAATAATTTTTACGTATAAGGGCAAGTAATAATGAACGAGTGGTAACGTTGATCCCGATGTGAATTATTTAAATTATTGGCGCAGTGTAATGCATAACATGATTTTTTTTAAACATTGCTTTCATTTATTTTTTTCAGAGGCCAGACACACAAGATATGACAAATTGCACTCTCTACCAGACACGAATAAACCATTATAAGATGTTGAATTGAATTACAATCTCGGTTTAGTCCATGTTTTCGCAAAAGTTTACACAATTCAGGACAGGACGAGAGAAAGGAGAGCAAAAGGAGCTAAAGAACTATAGAATTATAGAATTATAGAAGACATTAGGCACGTGATTGCGCTCGAGCTTCACGGTGAGCCCACGTGGAAAACTATCCGGAAGAAATCCATTGAAAAACAAGACATCCTCGATTTCCAGTCTGTATTTTCTCATTCTGTCAACTCCGGCGCTAGCTTGTAACAACGGGTGGGGCGTCGGCAAAACAAGGAGTGGAGAAAAAAATTAAGTGGGACGAGGCGACGAGCTTCGAAGCAGGTAACAACATCCTACGCGATTTTTCACCCGTTTTCCCCGTTTTTCTTTCATATTTACGAACTTTACCGCGCACGACGACACTTGGGAGTGCGGGGCAGCCGGTATAGGTGACGGGTATGGGGTAGGGGATTTGTGTGTGGGGGGGGGGAGGAGGAAGAGGAGAAAAACCCGTATCTCGAAGAAAGGAAAGAAGTGCTGCGCGCGAGTCCGCTTACACGCGCTCGCGTGCTTCCACAGAGATTTACGAGCGCCCGAAGGGAGATATCTACGTCTGAGGTGAAAACGAGAAAAAACGGGTGTACCATCGACTCCCCAAGAATCAAGAATTATAGAAAAAGCGGTGAGCGATCAAGTGAGAGAGAGAGAGAGAGAGAGAGAGAGAGAGAGAGGGAGAATAGGAAATAATGAAAGAGGATGAACGCGGCATTTTTTTCGGCGGGAAAAAAAGCACGGATGTTTCGCAAGCCACTCGAGGGAACAAAGCCCCGGGCTTTATTCCACGAAAGTGGGAAAAATCTCCACCCTTTTATTGGTATTCGCTCCCCTTATTTCGATCCTTTCGTAGTATAAACCTCTATGAATAAAATCTGAAGTAATTTAACAGTGTTTTTTTTTGTTTTTTTTAATGGCTATTAACAGTCCCTGACATTATGGCTCCATGAAACCCCAATTTAAACATATATATCTATTAGGATTATCGACAATGCTGGAACTATTCTGCAATTGCCGAGTATTAATCAAATTTGTCGGCGCTTAGTAATAAATGGAGCCCTTCAAATTTTTAATGGGAATAAGCGCAGATTTTTTTTTTCAGGTAGGATAAACGCATTACTCGTACAAAACTTGATTTGTCACGCAATATTTGTTATGCAGTTGGTAATGTAGATATAGTAAAAGGGGCACGGGTTAGACGGGGTGGGACGTGGGACGAGCGACGAGGAGGAGGATAGGCAATACGTAGGAGAAACCGAATGGGAAAACTGCTTTGAAATTTGAATGGAACCTCGACTTTATCGTGTACAACGGTTGCCTTTAATTCGTAATAATTAAAGCATTGGAATAATTTTGCTTATTGGAGAAAGGCTCGATTAACATTTAGCCCAAATTATTATGTCGCATGCGCAGAATCAGTTCCCATAAATTATTACGAGACGTGAAAGCCGAGCGGACAATTTAGTAATACTAATGAATTGTAAATGTAGTACAATGATCGCAATTAGGCCGCCGTCATTTTTCACCGAGATCTAGCCAGCAGATACGTCAAACGTCATCGATAATTTGGGCGGAGCCACTTAATGGTGATGATATTGGGAAATCGTGTCGTTGCTACACCATATTCTCTTGCTAATGGATTGTATCGCAGACCATACATTTTAGTGGAATAACGATGTGAATTGCCAAGTTGTATTTTAGTAGTCCGAGGCTCATATGTCATTCGACGTAGGTGCGCAACAGCACCCAATTCCGATACACTTTATTCCAAGTTTCACATAAGGCCCACTCGCCTGTTTTTCCATTACGAAAGAGAAATTTTTCAAAAGATAATACAGATCTGCGGTGACGGCCACTAACAAGTCGCCGCCTCGCCTTATATGGCGCGCTTTAATTACTGGCTGCGATCCTCGTGGAAAAGCTCGGATAAAATTTCACGTAAAAAAAAGAGCGCATGTAACGGCGATAATCGTCGTCCGCGACACTATCAGCCCCAACTTTCGTCAATTTCGCCAACGAAAATTTTAGACACCCCCCCTCTCCCCCACCAATTCCCGCACCGTCCCCGCGCCGTCCACCGCAGCCTTTCCCTCAATGTTCTCTCAATGATTGCGCGAATGAATATATATACATACATGAGTCATTGTTGCAATGTATGTATTGCACGACATATGTGCGGAATCCTTGGTGCATTCGATATATCGAAAGTCTGTCGATGGTATTATATATTAGAGTCCATAAAATTGCGAGCCTACAACAGAGAGAAAGAGCGAAAGGTAGATGATGGTGAGATGTAGGGATGAGGGGTAAGAGATGAAGAGAGAGAGAGAGAGAGAGAGAGAGAGAGAGAGGCTTATAGCGGAATAGTGACAAAAGATCGGTGAGTGCGGAAATATAATCCCACCCTCCAAGATTAATTTAGAAGAGGCGCGCAAATCACTTGTGAGTGTCGTCATCGCTGGCTCCTTCACCAATTCAACTTTCATGGGATCAATACGTAAATCACAATAGATGGATTAAACACCTCGCGGCCTGCTTTACACAAGACGGATAATACATTTGATTCTCAGTCAAGGGCAACAACGCCTCAACCCTCCCGACCAATTTATTCGATGGGGATGGCAAACTGCGGAAAAGTGACCGGCCGAGCCTTGATTTTCGACTATTTCTCTGTGATAAAGCGATGTTCCATTGCTTGTCTCTTTTTTTACTTCGCTTTCCTTTATTGCGCTTTAATGGGGCTCGATTTGTTATCGATAATTACGACTAGTCACTGCTCTCTGCTCACTTAGCGTACCGGGAAGGAGAATTTATCCGTGTATGTGTCTGAGCATTATAATCGAAAATTTTCAAAAACTACGCTCCACCTTATTTTTCTTTTTAACATATTTTATGTATGAATTTACTATGACAAGTGACTTTTTTCAAAATTAAAAGTTTTTTTAACTTCATTCTTGACTTATTTTCATTAGTTACGACCAGCTTAAATTACTATTTCAAAGTGATAATGAAATGGTTTGCAAAAATTTTCTAATCAACATTTTCCTAAGTCAGAAAATTAATTGAAAATTGAAAATTTTTTATTTAATTTAGTTAACTGTTGCACTGACAGATAGGTAATCATGAATTCTATTTGACTTAAAAATTTTCTAGTAATATTTTGTGCATTTTTAAATCTAATATAATTAATGGAAAACAAAATCTGTCGTCCAAATGCGTTTCATTCGAATTCATAATTTCATCAGAAAATGAATGAAAAATGTCTCTAGAAGAGAAAAATTAATATGAATTTGTAATACCATAAGTATGTAGAAATTATTGGTGATAATGAGTATTCATTAGGAAAAATTCCACGGCTTCCAATAATACAACAATATATATTATTATAAATTTACAATTTTTCATTTAGTTTGTAATTTAATATCAACTTGGAGCATTATTATTTTATAATCAGTTTTGCATGTACAATGAGGTAAATGAAGGGAATTGCTAATGTTTAAGGACGAAAATGTTTTAGACCGTTAAAACGATATTATAATTGACACCTTATGTAGGAAAACGGTAATGTACAATAGTTACAAATACATAGTGAAGTAACAAGTAGTGAATATATTAGCTAAAATTATGGGAACACATATCCATGAATGCAGAGGTACTATTAAAATAGAAAATAACTTTTGCACCTGAAAAAACTACGATATTATCGATTCTAGCTAGCTATTCAACTGTACGTTATACGGAAAAGTTTCACTTTCTCCCGACTTGTGAGAAGAAACGGAAAAGTCGAAAGAAAAACGCCAAGTAGAGAGTGTGAGTACACGCAAGGGAATAAAAAAAATATCAAATTCAACGTAGCAACGGGCTTTGGGAAAATGAGGACGAAAGAGAGGAAAAAAAAATATATATATATATATATGGGAAAACTATAAATACACGACATGAAACATAGAAACTCGTTGAGGTGGAAGCAAGAGGGGAAACGGCAATCATCATCATAATTTACAGGTACATCGTACTTCCGAACTTCTACCAGTTTATGTGCTGTCGAGCTATGGATAAAAACGCATTAGATAGGAAAACCGAGCATAGATAGATAGAGCGAGAAAGAGAGAGAGAGAGAGAGACAGACAGAGTGCTAGCGATAGAGAATTAGATACTTTAACATATTAGATAGGGGAAGGAAAGAGAAATAGACGCACGCATGTACGCACACGCACACACGCCCGCGTAGACTAGAGGGAGGGAGAGAGAGGGGGGGGGGGATAGAGAGCATATGCGCTGAGATCATAAACCATGTAACACAATGTACGTTCCGATCCCTATGCTGTTTCATTCGTATGCTTTTACGAGAGACACAACGTGTAAGTATTTACTGGCAACAGAGGCGAGTATCCGTAAGTTTATGAAAAGCATACTCGCCCTCTCTCCCTCTACCAACCTTCATATCTATCTATCCCCCTTGCCGCCAATCTACGTCTATCTCTATTTGGCTCTCTTGGGAGTATCGAGGAATAAATTTTACGTGGCGTTTTTCCTTTTGAATTCGAACGTCCATGTAACAAGGAAATTAGGGTAATATAAGTAATGGACAAAAAGTCGTCGCGAGATGGACTTTCCGGTCCTGTCGCGCTTATACACATAAATTTATGTTTTTTCCCATTAGTGTCGTTTGTCGTTGTCGGGGATCGAATTTTTTTAAGTGTGCGTAATATACGACGAGATATGGCAAATGCTAAGTACAACGGGTAATTATTGTACCCGATACGGTTTTCACTTGATAGCTACGATGAAAAAGAAATTGCAAATCTAATGGGAATTAGTCGAGATTTGTAAGAGTAACAAAATGAGGTCGACGAGGTTTCGATATAGCAGTTTTCAATAGATTGAATTAATAAAGGATGAGCGAGATAACACGGGAATGCTGATTTTCTATGGATCATTGTTATTTTTTGGTTTTCCGATGATTTTCGAATAATCTTCTTTGAACTTTGAAAATATGGTCATATTTATTTATGAGAACCTTAAAATTTTTTCCTCAAACACTTTGGACTTCCTTTCGAATTAACAATTATTATAGTGGTAAGGGTTTTTTTCTCTCACCCCCCCCCCCCCCCCCCCGTCGGACAACAATAAGAGAATGTGATTCGTTAGAAATGTAATACAAATGTCACAACATAAAATTCGAACGCTTTAACCGACAGTTTTGTTGGTATTTTATGATTTATAAATAACCGAGAAATGCAATTGCTTAACCCACTTATTTAAATATATTTTATTCATTACTCGCTTGCATTTAATTGTCATAATGTTGGATAATGTAACGAACGATACAATGGTTATAAATTTACCAAGCGTTATCTATGAAAAATATAAAAAGAGCTCTTTCCTGTTATTTTGACTGGCGTTTATCTTTTAAATAGGAACTATACATACACGCGCGTATATAGTTTCAGATATAATTGACAGACATTTATCAGTTATTTTAAAAGACAACCGTTTGATAGACAAAAATGCCAAACAACATCTTTACAAACGTCAGTAAAATTAATTTCTATATTAGTCAGGATTTTTATTTTTACTGGACGATCGGTAACTTGCAGATATATTGCTTCGTTTGCAGGGAGGGAAATTTCTTTCTTTTATAATGTACAACGCGCGTGTCTGAAATCCCGTGAAAAGGATTTATTTCTCATTATTCTTCGGCAGAGGTACTTGGAAATTGTAAAATTCGTACGGAATAATCTGCAATTTCATATTTACTTCGGCGGACAGTCGCTGAAGAATTTTACGACATCGTCCTTTCGGTGATCCGCATCGGCCGCTTCGCCACGAGTCTTCGCATCTCGAGTTTATGACACCATCTAGTCGAGCGACCGGTTCCTCCATTACTTTTCCAATACCCTCCGTTGTCCCTTCTTCTTTTCTCACTCACTCTCTCACTCTCACTGTCTCTCTCTCTCTCTCTCTCTCTCTTCATCTCTCTCTTCATCTCTTTCAGGCATTCTCTCTCGCACTCTCGGAAAAACAATACTTGCGCTCGAGATCATGAGTCGACCTTATACGATTCAACGTAAAGAAATTTTGAAATTTCACTTGGCACTTGTTGCCAAGCTGCTTAGACGTATTCAAGTTTTAAGTTAGAAATTACTTAGCTAATCGATCGAAATCTATAGTGAATTTTAACGTAAAGTATGTTGAAAATGTAATGGACAACAGGAAATACACTACAATTTGAAAATGCACTCGATATATATGTTTCGATTATTCTCATTCTCGCTGACAATATAACTCAATCGCATAATATAAATTCCATAGATTCGCATTCAATATCGGTGCATTCATAATAATAAGTAAATAATCCCTTCCATGTATTAATGGAATTAATGTGTCCTGGTCAGAGTCCGCTTTTAATAATACAAAGTCTCTTCTGACTCGCTATTGTATTGTAATATTCGCTTATTTTTATATTAAGCGTTACGAATACTTAATCACCATGTCATTGAATCTTTATCAACAAATTAGAATAATTATAGTATAAACTGCGTGACAGATAAAGTGAATTTTAACGCGACTAAAAATTAATTAAAACCCCACGTTGGTTAGCACGCTTTACGGATGATAAAGAAACACGATAGCTCGGGCAGCGAGAATATCAGATTTTCATTCTTTGAATTATGAAAAATTACGTGAAAGCCAGAGCAATGGCTGCTCTTAATCTACAAGAGCTACAAAGCTTATAACGAGTCATTGTAAAGCTCGCAAGAATCATCGGGATGTGCCCCTGACTGCATGTAATCTTGCCAGCAACAACCACGACGACAGTTTCTCATTATTGCAAGTCTCGCGTGTTTTGTTTGTTACGAGTCACCAGTTTACTACTATCGCCTTAATCTCTTTTCCCGTGCTTTCGATTGACGATAAAAACGTCGATCACTCATGCCGACGATATCGATCTCATTCTAATGAAAAAAAGGCCTTAATAAATTATCCTCGGAATGAAATGCTCCTAGTGTAGCTTTATACGTAACTTAATGTATGCCGAGGAGTCGAGCAAATTATAGTACACATCTAGTTAATAATTGAAAGCACTGTGCTTTAAGCTTATCGAGTTAAAGGAAAAGCGGCATATTTCAATTGATGTTACCAACTAATTTTTCAATTGGCTGCTCCTCGCTATTATACGCATAAAACTTATTCGATTAAATATTTAACGTTCTATTTAGCAAATTATATTGTACGTGATCAATACAATTTTTTTTTGTTTTTTTTGTTGTTGTTTTTTTTTTTTTTTTTTTTTAAATTGCGGGAGATTGGATAAATAGATGTTATAACTACAATGACAAATGCACAGATATAATATTACAAAATACACGTGATGCAAGTCAGGTAACAAACAGTATATATATATATATATATATATATATATATATATATATATAATTTTACACGTTCTTTTATGAAAAATAAATGTCACATAATAGAAAATGCTAGAAAAATAAATAGGTAAGGAAGAGAATTTATTAACAAATATAGTTTTTTCTTCAATACGACTTTGATTTTTATTACCAAAAGACAAATGCTCCAAGTATATTATTATTATTATTATTATTATCATCATCATCATTATTATTATTATCATCATCATCATTATTATTATTATCATCATCATCATTATTATTATTATCATCATCATCATTATTATTATTATCATCATCATCATTATTATTATTATCATCATCATCATTATTATTATTATCATCATCATCATTATTATTATTATCATCATCATCATTATTATTATTATCATCATCATCATTATTATTATTATCATCATCATCATTATTATTATTATCATCATCATCATTATTATTATTATCATCATCATCATTATTATTATTATCATCATCATCATTATTATTATTATCATCATCATCATTATTATTATTATCATCATCATCATTATTATTATTATCATCATCATCATTATTATTATTATCATCATCATCATTATTATTATTATCATCATCATCATTATTATTATTATCATCATCATCATTATTATTATTATCATCATCATCATTATTATTATTATCATCATCATCATTATTATTATTATCATCATCATCATTATTATTATTATCATCATCATCATTATTATTATTATCATCATCATCATCATTATTATCGTTATCATTATTATTATGTACTATTGTAATATTTGTAATAATTCAAAGTTACTTCACATTCTTTTATTCACAGTTTAATTAGTAAAGGTAAAATTACTTATTTTTATTCAATAAATTCTTCTACAGTTATTTGTCAATTTAATAAAATCTACTTTTTATATTGTTTTATGTCTGATTGCCTTTTTAAATGTTTATGTTTTGTCAAGAGAGAAATATGTATTGAATGTATTAGAATCGATACTATCAATATCATCATCGTAACGATTAAAACCTTACCGAATTCTATTAACAAATAAGTCCTTTCACTTTATTATTATCATCTTTCTTTTCAATTTTCTAATCAGACTTTAATACATAACCCATAATAATTAAAAGAAGAAAACAAATTTTATGGTACTCCCATTTCATCATTATGATACAATAGACAGAAAGCTTACCGTATCTTTTAAAATCCCTCATGCGTAATTGCTATTCCTCGATACGGACATTCTACCTGTCAGTCCAATAATTTCAAATGCCAATAGTACACAATTCTATTGATACATTATCTATGTAAATGTAACCCCTGACCCGTTCAACATTGACATTATTCTGATTTATGAGTATTCGATCAATATTTTATATACAAAAATGGCGACAAGAACTTAAGAAATTAATTAAAAATCCGCCCGTTTTAAGCGATATTCATATCGATTTATAGCAATTTTAGATCAACCAATAGTTAGAATTAAGTTTTAACAATACATTCATAGTCGTCATTTTTAACTTAAAAGTTATTTCATATGCAATGTTAATAAAAGAGAAAATCTTTAATAGCAAATAATAGGCCAAAAAAGGTCTTGGTCGTTATGATCGTCGTTAAGATGAGATCTTATTAATTACCTTTAATAATTAAATTGATTAATAAAAAGTTTAGCCAACAGTTTATCAACAAGCTTAAATTGAATAAAATAATTATTCATACTGTAGTTTTCACTCATATCTTATGTCGTGTTCAATTTTATGTATTGCGGTTAAACAGAATCTGCAGCCTATAATTTAACTTTGGCTTTTAATGAGCCGTAAGTGTAACGAAAATTACTTGTAAAATTCAATTAATTTCTACTAATAGCAATTGCAACGATTTATATACTTTATTATTATTATAAAAGATTTTTGTTATCATCTATCAGTTTAGAAGATGAATACAAAACATTTGCTTTTAAAATATATATAAACCAAAATACATCATCATTACTCGGCGATTATTATGTTTCCTCTTTGTCTTGTTAACTTCAATTTCACAATAAAATCCACAATATTCTGCATAGAATTTTTAAAAGAACGGATTTTTAAATACATGGAAAACAAACGAATATTTTATTTGTAAATTCGCTTATAAATAAGATTCAACTTTAATGGACGTTTATATAGCCGTTTACAAATTAATTTCAATTAGTTAATTACGATTGTCGCAATACAGTTACAATGATTAAATTCTCCCTTCGAATACGATTAATTTTAGGAATATTGCTGTGCTTAATGGGAAATACGAACACAATAAACATACCATAACGAGTATAATACGTGTAATTTATGCTGAAACAGAATATTATAAAATGTCTAATAGCTACACACGGATAATTTATTCGCATTTATTGTAAAGAGGTGTTGAATGCGTGTGCCCGCAATTCTCTTTTAGTGTGCTTTTTTCTCAAACGCGTTCTTAAAAACAATAATATTTAATGGTCACATAATATTATAAAACTGTCGCAATCCTTTTCGCAGTTTTAGCCAATGTCTTTTTCTTTTTCTTTTTTTTTTAATAAAATCCTTGTTTCATTTAACAATTGTTCTATTTTCACTTTCTTTTACAAAATTCAATGGATTGTATTTTTCCATTCATTCCCACCATTAATTCTCGGCTAATTTTACTTAGCCCACTTGAATAATTACATCTTTTTTTTCTCTTAACTTTGTACTTTATTTTCATTCATTCGTAGTGTCTATACATATTTAAACGACGAAAATGAATGTTAGATGCTTGTCGAAATAAATTCGGCTTTATACAATTTACAAGATTTACGAAGATTTAGGAGCTTATTTTCGCATTTTACATCGTCTGAAATATTTATGCAATTGTAATGTAACGCGTAATTGAAGGAGAATATAGTAAGAAGCACTAATACAAGTGCGCTCGGCTAAAATCCTCGGGCGTTGCGTTAGTATTAAGCTTTTAGAAAGATCGCTTAGATTATTTATTTACTCGAAACACAAGAAATAAAAAATTATCTACTTTGAATTGTTAACGTCCTGTCGAGTTCATTATCGATTGGCCGCTTTCCCCGAACAAATGACCCAGCGGGCAAAATGTTATCTTTTCTTCCTAAACTGGAGCAACTTGATTTTGTAATACGTATTTTTCTGCAATTGAATTCAAATTCAATGCCATAGAAATTTTAAGCTTATGAAAACTTTTAAATGGCACACACACGCACGCGCGCATGACACGTATCTGACTGTTTTTTTTTCTTCTGTCAATAATTGGAATATAAAAATCGAAAAAGTTATAATACAATAATATTCTAAAATTTTCATTTTTATAAGGTTTCTAGTTTATTGAATTATTTATATATATATATATATATATATATATATATATATATATATATACACACACATATAAATTATAAATGCTATTGATTTATAACCTCAATTATCTTAGAAATATTTAACAATGCTTTTCAATTACTTTAAGTTATCTGAACTGTAGATTAACTTGTACCTTTGCATTTGTAAATTAAATAAACGAACACATAAGAAAATTACTAATAAAACCTACTATAATGTTCTTGAATGATGAAGTGAAGATTTTTTGAATTTTCGTAAAAATTATAATTATAATTGCAGGGAAAATTGTGTGAGTCAATTTAGCCAAAATAATTGGATTTTCTTAATAATTATATATAATTTAGCATATGTTCTTTCAAATGATAATGCGATAACACAATTACCACGGCTCGACCATTTTCGTTTGTAATTATTATTATTAATTACTAATGAGATCCCGTCGATTCAAATTTTCCTGCATTTTATGAAGTTATTATTAATTATCGAACATTTGTCAACGCACTACGAGTTCACCCAAATAAATAAATATCAATATATACATTTAGGCTGGCAAAATAAATTTGTTCGTGAAATTTACATTTCTTCGAAGATATTTCCTCGGCGCCAGAAATTTAATCAAGACCGAGTCGCTATCATTGAACTTCATTCAAAATCTGGATTTTGCATTTTATTTTACGTTCTCGACGGCTGGAGGAGCATCAGATTTGGATTTAACTATCCGCCTTACGGCCTCCTCGTCTCGCACAATTACATTCCCTTCGCTGTCCGAGTTCTAAATATTGTAAGGATAATCCAAAGAAAGAGATTTGCAGTAATTCGTCGCTTACAAGGTGAAAAGAGAGGATTTCGAAATTCCAAGCATGTGGGTAGCGAGGGTAACCTCCGTCCACGTTCGAGGGAATCTCGAAAAGGCAAAGCACACAACGCGATCCTCATCCCTCTTTCATCGGAGCCCAATGCTCACGACGGCCGTCATAATTAATTAATTAGCCATACGATTTCGTCAAACTTTTAGCTCACGCCTGGACTGCCAATAAAAAAGCCGTCCAGCGCGGAATTTTACCGAACATATGCAAGGAAATTGCATATCGCCCGGGAAGCTCGACTCTTCCCGACAACGCTACAAGTGATTGTCCAATGGGTGAGACGAGGCATCGGTCTGAAGTTTCCACTCGGAGAATTGATATTCGAGGTCACGTAATGCCATTGTTTTCGCTCGCCCGATCTGGAAAACACATCACAGGCTGTCGCACCAGTAGGCCGACTTCTCGTTTACGAGAGCGAAGTCGAGACGAATCGGCCTGTCGCGCCCTCTCCCTCGAGTTCGCGTGGGTGTACGGGACGCGTTCGAGCATTGAGGTTGACTCGGAGCTTTCGCCAACAATCCAATCAACAATCCAGTCATCGCTCTTTCGCGACAGCCCCTTGCCACGGGAATTCGCGACGGTAATTCGCGACTTAACGATGATTTAACTCTCATATTCACCTTGCAATTGAGCTGGCGGGCGTTTACATCGTTTGCATAAATTGTGGCCGAGGAGTCGTTGGCTTTAGTTAAGCTTGTTGCTGTCGTTAAAGTGACGTTAATGCGCGGATTCACTTGGTTCCGCTTCGCACAAAATGAGAATCCTGATTTGTCGAATTAGTCGATGCTCGTATCATTGAGATACGCTCTGAGCATCCAAGTGTAGGACGAGTGCCTTGTCTTTGTCCAATCCTGCGTCCAAATCTGCTGACCCTTGCTATTCTACGAAACGGACGCTCTTGCCGGGAAAATGAATTTAATCGTAAAAGCCGTGGCCGTCGAGTCGGATGTCTGCCGAGTCCTTGCTAACTAGTGCACTTGGAAAGAAGATCCGAGCTTCAGAAGACACGGATAAAACGGAATTGCATCTTAAAGAATATGCGTACAATCCTAGACAGGAATCAATGAATCTCACGGACCAGGGGCAAACGAGTCGAGCTTCGTTTAATAACCAACCGATTTGAGAAAGCGGCCATTCCGAGATCAGCTAAAAAATTTGGATAATCGATAGCTCTCCACTTATGCACCCACTCCTATCTTCTCTTCTCCCCTTCATACTCATCCTTCCATCCATGGGCCCAAGATAAATGTATCTGCTCGCTAGTTTATCAGTGGAGTAGCTCGCGAAGGAGAGAAAACGCGATGGTTGTGGAATCGTTGTGCCGGGGAAAATGCGTGGGAATTGGCTCACACGATGTACCGCGCTTATCGCCGATTTCGTTTCTCCGATCTCGAAACGCTAGCGCCGTGCGCTGCTTCGAGCTCATTGCGTTCGGTATTCGTTAATTCGCTTTGAATTTGCTTATTAATTAAATAATGTTGTCATAAGAGAGTGATTTGTCCGGAGGTAAGTTTATTTAGAGCAATGATTGTTCATTTCTTAGCCGATTAGGCAAAAAAAAAGTAATTGCCTGTATTGGCTACAATTCGACAAGACATTACGCCTAATGAGTTATTTTCGCCTTTTTTTTTTTTTTTTTTTTTTTTTTTTTTTTTTTTTTTTTTTTTCTTCGATTCATTTTTTAATTACTCAACGTACGAAGAACGAAGATGCTATTTTTTTAAAAGTTTCGAGCACCGACCTCTTCTTTCGCGATAGCAGCGACGTTTAAAAATCCTTTTAGACTTTTTAGCATTGCTTTCAGCGTGGCGGGCAAAAATATGGGGAAAGGATTGCTCGATTGATAGGTGCAACCGCGCACAGGGACGTTACGATTCGATAAAACGATAATGGAAAAAAAAGAAAGGGACGTCGACGAATTCGCTTCGCGTCCGATGGAAAGTCCCGTGACAAGCGTCGGCCTCGTTACGCACCTCGCGATTTCGGGCCGCGTATCGTAAGAATAGCGCGCGCGCGCATGCGCATTCTCGACCGCGGAAGCAAAATGTAGCGGGGCGGGGGGC
>NW_011948413.1:12447468-12451592 GCF_000503995.2 Ceratosolen solmsi marchali
CCCCCCCCCCCCCCCCCATATCCCACCTCCCCCTCCCCCCAACTTTACGAGAACAATCGAAATAATAATGTGTGCGGATCTCGATTTGTCTCTCTTTTAGATTCGAAGGAGAGAGATAAAGGATCGCTCAAATGAAACCCCCCTCCCCCCTCCTAAAAAACTCTTATTTACTATTTTTGTTGCGCGAGCGTTAATGTGTTTTCAACTGTGTTTTGTACTACTAGGTTGCGCGGGGTCGTTGACGAGGTATGAATAGACTCGAGTGACGGGGGATGTTGGGTGTTGCTCGTTTTTATTCGAGTCCTGTCTTTGGTATTGACCTTTTGTGAAGGGGATGCGGTAGAAGCGTCGCGTTTTGCGTATTGCGAGTGTTGAGCAACTGATATGGGAATATCGCCGAGGTAGCTGGAATATTTTCACCAGATCTGCCGCTAGCTACGGTATTTCCCGAATTTCTGTAGTCGTGGGATATTATTAGAGTCATAGGGTTCTAGTGGAGCGATTCAAAACACTTTGATATTAAAAATGTAACGAGTGCTTTCTTAAATCTCGTGTCATTATTTCACGGTCGACTTCTCTATCTAACAAACGATAATTCCAAATGCACCTCCATACGAGTGTAATCGATTTTTAAAAATGTTAAACTATCGATAAAATATCGTTGCTTTCTTGATAGCGGCACTACCTATCTCGCATTATGTCGGCCGGCATAAATGAATTAATGTAATAAAATTACAAGAATTAAGTACACTTTAATAAGGAAAGGATTTTTGTGTTTAAAACAATTAGTAATAGGTAATGTGTCAGTCAATCAACCAAGAACATTAAAATGTCGACGTAACTTTTCATTAGTAAATGAAAGTAAAACCTTTATCCACGTTTTTTTAACCAACTCGAGCTTTAAATAATCGAAATTGAAAATAAGGTATTTTAATTCCCTGTACATATAATACATATTTATAATTAACGTGTCCATCAACGAAGTATCGGACAGACAAAAAGAGTCCATTAAATTTTTTCTTTTTCTTATTGGCCTGTAAATGTTTCAGTGATTAATAGAAGCTTTAGTTCATTCCGGGAACCTTATTTTTGGTAATTTTATGTTACATTTATTCGTCGCCTTACTGTCACACGTCCTTTTATCGTATTAATCATCTCACAACATCACAATAATACATTAGAAGTTAAGATTACGTCCGATTGTTCATTATTTTACAACTTTTAATCTTCGTTTAAAGACAATCTTGAAATTTAATGTCACTCTATGCCTCAAATTTATGTGCATATATTCGACTTAATTGTATTAAATACGAATCGCGTCGATACTTTAATATCTATGCGTCAGTTCTGTCGTTAATAATTATTATTTATCCTTCGAACACATCTTTTGCGCACTAGGGAAAAAGGCGGTAAATTTTCAATGAACATAATTTATTTATATTCATTTTCACTCATTAACATCGACATTCTGACAAAATAGACTATTCCATAATACCAACTGATAATCAATAGTTATCCAATTGTTTTTATATTACTTTATTGCTTTATTGCTCGATTGAAGGATAATTTGTATTTTGATGTTGATGTTTGTGATATTGATCAAGTGTCTAGAGTAAAGTTTCTTCCATATCAAATGTTTTTATAAATTCGTTTTGCTGATTTATCGATATCATTTGAAACTACATTTTTTGAAGCAAGTATTAGGAAACTAATGAAATACGAAAGCCAATCCGAAATTATGTTAATTTATTGAATTTTTATATATTACGATCGGTAGATCGTTAACACTAGATAACTTTGCAAAATTTAAAATTTAAAGCAGAACATTTATAACGAAGTTAATTGATTTGCATATTGTTTTTTTTTATTTTTTATTTTTTTTTTTTTATTTTATTTTATTTTATTTTTTTTTTTTTATTAAACACATTAACGAGCTTCGATAATCAAATACAAATAACAGATGTTGAAACAACTTTCAATAAGCATAAACACGTATTTACCTCCACTTCATATTATTATAAATAATTAAAAAAAAATAATTAGGTACAATAAAGTTGGCACGAATTAAGCTTCAGGCACTTCAGGCACAACTCGCAGAACTACGCGCTAAAAAGTTTCTGAATATTCGCACACGTGGAATGTTATTAATAAAAGTATAGAATATCGTATCTGAATTTATATTTATTACTTTATTGTTTACCTTATTTTTATACCTCGAATAAAATAAAATTTAATCAGCACTAGGAATTATAGAATAGAAGTATAAAAATAAGTCTATAAAAGTGCGCCTTGATCAATTTTCCAGGATAAAATAAGTTTACGAGCACCGATGAATTTCCGAAGGGAAAATAAATTTCCATTTTTCAAGGCATTACCACTAATACAACAAAGGAGTCGGAAGAATTTTAAAATAACGCGTGATAATTCATAGGTATAAAGATTGTTATAGATTCACGTCCACGAGCGGGAGAAAAATGAATTAGCCATTATAATGATCGTGTGCGTGCTCCTGCTCATATGCTTCGCCGGAAAGGCGAAAAAAAGAATCGAAATGTAAAAAGCAATGGTGGTGGTGGGATGGCGAGGGGGTAGTGGGTAGGGGGTAGGGGGAGGGGGGAAGCGGTTTAAAGAAAAATCGAATCAGCTAGAGAGAACAAAAAAATGCGTATATATAGGTTCAGGACACGCCCTACGCCGAGATCCTGTTTTTTCATGTCACGGAAAACCTATGTAGGGTCGTAAAGAGGGAGCGGTGGAAATCAGTTTTTCTATTCCCTACTCAAACACACTCGTGACAGTTGCGTACATCAATGCGCGCACTTGTGCGCAGGGAAGAGTCCCTGGAAAAACTGTCACTTTACGTGAGCCATTGCCATACGTGCCAGCTTCTCTTTAACGTATTAAAGAATAGTCTGATCTCCTTTTTGGATGGGGTTATGGGCATTAAATCAAGGGCTTTTGTTTTTCCTAAAAGATCATATTACAGATTATTTTATTAGCAGGGATTATAGGTTCGTCCGAATGATAATGAATGCTCGACCTTCTGTTCTGTTGATTCTTTCACGTCTGTCTCACTTCAACCTTCTGTTCCATTAATGTTTTATGTAACGAATTTTATGTCAATGCCTAATGATGATAGGATTTTGTATACAAATGCACTTTACGAGCTTACCACCAATAATAACGATTGCGTTATATATTACAAAAAATAATAAATAAATATAAAGGAAAGATATAATTATTAATTGCTCAAGTAATATTTAAGTACTTTATACGATTTTTTTTTTTTTTTTTTTCAATTGTATTTATATACTACGTGCCATACAATACTAGTCATATATATGTATATACATATATGTAGTATAAGATTTCTATTTATAATTATTAAAAGAGAAAGTAATTTTTCCATTTTTCATATTTTCCAATAAAACTAATCGTGTTAGGAGAGCGCATAGTATAAATTAGTAAAAGATAATGGCTTGACCCATGAATTTTTATAACATTTGAAATTACTTAATGACACTAAGTAATTGAGCTTGATGTAATGCAAAATGGATTAACATGTTAAAGACAAATCAAATTCTTGAACGATTGTCCTAATAAATAATTACATTTTACATACCAGTTATTATTATTTTATATTATTTATTTCAAAATACATTTAAATAAAATTTATAATATTTTACGATTGTTGTTTTAGAGAGCTTACGTATTTTCATAGAAATTAGTCTATTTATTAATATATATATGATATATATTTTTTATTGAATAAGACTGTGCCATTGGAAATTGTAGTCGAATGCATTTTTTATTAACGCAAAATAATGTTAAAGTGTTAATTCAAATGCTTGTGATTAAATTTTTTATTTATGTTAAAATTAATGCATTATTATAAATTCATAAATTCACAATATTTGCCTGCTTTCGCTTTTTCAAAGAACGGATAATACATAGTGCCATGTAGTTTTATTATTTTGTTAAACTTAATATCTTGAGACAGATTACTAAATTATTTTCTTTCTATAATAACAAATACGTTGAAATTTATATATATATATATATATATATATATATATATATATATATATATATATATATATATTTATTTATTATTTATCGATTAT
>NW_011948413.1:12451675-12456715 GCF_000503995.2 Ceratosolen solmsi marchali
TATATATATATATATATATATATATATATATATATATATATATATATATATATATATTTATTGATTATTTATCGATTATGTATAGAAGAAAAATTTGCGTATTCATGAAAGATAATTTATTTTATGTTTTATGCAATATATAATTTCTATAATATCAAATTTATTTTTATTAATTATAGATTAACATATTGTTTTATCTGAAAAATGATTTGGATAGATAATTCTCACTACTTTATTGTACAAATATATTTTAATAATTTTATTTAAGAACGAAATTCAAGTATGACAGTGTAGAATAAATTCCCGAGTTGAGTTATAATTACTTCTGTAGGACATATATTTTAAGTTTGCATATGCACTATTTCATCTTTAAATGGGTATTTTAATAAAATATAGGAACATTAATTTGATACAAGCTAATTTTGTGCATTACAGTTAATATTATCCAACTCCATATTTCTAGTATTGCAATTCTAAGTATAATATTTGTGTCAGAAGATCAATATTTTATTAAGGACAATGAATCGTTTATAAATATGATGCGTATGTTTATATGATCGAGTATCTCAATTACGAACATTTACAAAATATAAATTATTATCGAGTATCAGTATTATCGGTCGTCCGCGTATAAAATCCTTTGTATCATTGAAATTTGCAAACGATATTTGTACCTCGATACACGAGATTCTAAGCATCCTTACAGCAGCCATAAAAGATTATTTTTAAATGGATCGTCAGTTTATCAATGATTGCGCAAAACGAATTAAGCAGTCGTAATCTTTAATAAAACGTTGGTAAAGAAATTTTCACTCGTTAGTCACGAGCGAGCATTATTGTATATTATCCAAACTCGTCTAGAATTGCAAAAATGTCGGCTCACGTAATTCCGCTTGCGCAACGTGAAAAGATCTCGTACGTCGTGCCACGGTTGCTCTCACGACGTTCTGGTAGGCTCGGCCCCTAGTCTGCGCCAGGTTGGCAAAAGTCGCAAAAGGAGATCACGCGATCGCCCCTTGGCGGGCTCTCCTCGACTTCCGATGGCATTCAACGACGAAAAATCCTCGCCCCTGAGAACGAGTACAGGTGTCCGGCGATTTCGGAAGGAAGGCAGGACGGAAGGAAAAGGCACTTCACGCTCGGGCGCTTCGGATTTTCGCGCTCAACGATAACTCGAAGTCGCAGTTTTTCGACGATTAATGCATACGGCACGTATACACTTAAACGTAATTACACGCTTGTTAGAAAGAGGCGATTGTCCCGTGAAGCGTCTTCATACGCTTGGTCGACTCGAGGATTTTTCCCATTATTAGCTACGTACGTTATGTGAGAAAATTCGGCAGCTCGCAGGACGAAAGGGGGAGGTTAGAGGATCGGATAGATCGAAATCGAGGGTAGGAAAATCAATCGAGTAGCAGGATTTTCATTTTGTGGGCTTTGTTGTTGATGATGTCGTTGGGGCTACCGATTCAAGTCGATTCAATCGCTCGACTTGACATTTAAAGTCGAAGGAATTTTCCGATTCCCAGCTCGTGCGACTCTATAGAGTACGAAATCTCAAGCAACGTCACTTGAAAACTGTTACAACGCTTTAGCATGAGTTTTATTTAACTTGTTTGTTAATCGACATTCGCGCACTTTTTATTGCCATCATTGACGCTTGTGAACTATAATAATTTCATATATCATTGTTTGCTGCACGATGTATATTGTTTCGCAAAAAAATATGTGCAACTCGTAGGAGAAAGGCACGCGGGGCTTTACTCGACTGGGAAAAAAATTCAATTGACCGCCGATGTACTTATTTATGCATAATGCTATCATAATAGTATAATTGTAATCGCATTGTAATAACCACGCGCCATATGCAAGAAAATTCAACGATAATGTACGTTTTTGGTTGTGAGCCGCGATCGTGGCCGTTCGTGAATAAAAATTTAGCTGCAGATTTAAAATTCTCTATGAGTAATATTGAGATCTTTAATCCGTACATTTTACAGATACAATCGAGTATTATTAATAGCCAATAGGAATTTATAAGCATCGCGTGAATCGTTGACGAAAAAGCAAATCTATGCCGAATGCAAGAAATGCTTGCTCAAGCGATCGACTTGAATCGATCAATGTACTTTTGAGAAACCGAGTGCCGTCGATTGCCGAAGGAATAACGTAATATTAAAAACGCCTTTATCGCTCTTTCGAATTAGCGGTTAGCTCCTTCGAAAACCGAAAGATCGAGAAATATCTGCATAAAGGTAACGAGCTATCAGTAGCGTGTCTCTCGTATTTCTTTTTCTTCTTTATGGGATCAGCTGAGAGGGACACACGAAGCCGGGACCGGAAAAGAGAAGGCTCGAGTTTAACGGGAGCGACAGTTAGAAGCGGACCGCGATCCTTTCTCCCGCACTTATCGAGCGCGAAATCGCGGCCGCATTCGTGAGCTCGTTACTCTCTCTCTCTCTCTCTCTCTCTCTCTCTCTCTCTCTATATATATATATATATATATATATATATATCTATCTATCCATCTATCTATCTAACTCCCCCTCTTCTCCCTCCCACAGCGCTCTCTCGAGCTATTTGCGCTCGTTCTTCACGGCGGCCTCGTTATTATCGGACCACGCGATCGACGAGTCCTTGCTTGTCCTTCGCCATTTTAGATGATGGGCAACTGGAGGCATCGGCTCTTTCTTACTCATGAAAATACAGTAGCCGACGAATTTGCCGCTATGAACTTGTCGATATACGACTTAGATTGGGCTGGGGGAAGCGTTAGTTGGCTTTGATTTAGTGCTTTATTGCTCTTTTGGACAACATGGCGCGATTAAAGCGTTCCGAGCCCAATGCATAACTTAATTCTAATAAAGTACTTATTTGTCCCCGTGCGCGAATGTATTTTATGTAGTCCGTACGGTTGTAGCAGTATGTTTGGAAAAATTCCGAATCCAAAGATAGTTATTAGGTTGTATTTGTTATTTTATTACAACATTGTTAACGATTAATGACAACTTCGATCATTTAGCGTGATTTTCATACGCTTTTCACTTTAGCGACGATTTAGCGTCACTTTCATACGTCATTTTCATCAAAATGCTAATGTATGCCGAAAGAAGGCAAATGTAGTTTTTAAATAGTAGGTATCGTAATAATAAACGTGAAAATAAATTCATATTTTGAAATTGGTGGCGATGCAAAAAATTGCGATAACGCACCACCGTTCGTGATTCTCCGGCAGTCGAGGTCAACGACCCGTGCGTGTAAAACAAAAACGCAAAATCACTAACATTAAGTCTTAATGCGCAACTTTAATTTTGGACTACTCCCTCATTTTCCGCTCGCTTCAACCAAGCCGTGGAGTACGTACGTGAGAAAGGTGAAGGGAGAAGGGAGAAGAAAATACAAAGTAGGAAATTTGTCTACGCTGCAATGCCTTGCGTCCGAGCAACCGGACAAAATCCACTCTTACTAGGCTCGCTACATTGAAATCGATCGGAAATCATCATTTGGGAAAGCAACGGGACGAACGAAAGGATGGCCTGGCTCGTCCTGAAAGGATTTCGTTAAGCCAATCTCCCATTCATAAAAATTGCTTTTATAAAGCGCGTATGTAAATGCTTAGATAAGTGATAAGTTGCGTGATGTAATGCGGTGCATTTTAACAGAGTCGTATTTCGCGTCGCAATAAGTTGCGAAACACCAATTTGGCCAAATAATATATATATATATATATATATATAGAATGGATTCTCGAGATTGCTCGATGCCCATCAGCACAAACGTACAACGAAAAGGGAAATAAAGTCACGGCGTCATTGGGAAAAGATCGCCGCTATTGTAAGGCTAACATAACAATGTCTCATAACTGTACTATCGATTGTTAAAATATTATCGCTTACAATTTCAGGAGTATAGCTCCCTCTAAGGTAGATTAGCCAGAGGAAATACGGGTCTACGCGAGGATCTAAATTAAATCTCGTCACCGGTGGACCATTGGCATTCAATCTCGCGTCGGGGAAAATGGGAGCTTGGCGATGCCGTGCGCTTACCCGCGTAACATAACGAGGTTCGCCGGGAGCCGAATTAGTCACCGGAGCTTTGGCTTAATCGCCGATAAGCGGACGATGATAAGCTCGAGAGAAAAGCGAGGTCACCGCGTCATTTCGCGGGCGAGAGGCAGGGGGAAAGGACGAGCGGTAATAAAAGACTGGAGCGCTTACGCGTGATTACACTCTCGGACGCCCGCGTTCGGCATTAGTCGGTGTACTCGGCTGTATCCGCGGCTATAGGAGTACACCCGCTCGGTCTGACGTGGCTGAGCGCCATTCACGTCCGGACTCGTCCACGCGCAATAAAAGATTACCGCCGCGACGCAACGCTCTATTATGTTAATTTACGACGAGCGTAAAGCTCGGAGGTCAGGATTCGATGGGCAAGCTTATGGAGGTGCGAGGTGAGATTTTTATTTTAAGGTTTCCGCTCGGACGTAGATAGCGTGTGTAGGGAGGAGCGTATGTCGATGTTTATGTTGGTCGTTGGCCGGGAGCCTCGAATCGCTTGCCGAGTAATTCCTCTCGTCACGTCGAATTGCCGAAATTATTGCCGCTAGCGAGATACCGATGCTGTTAGGAACGAGCCGGGCGCTCATAATTGCAGGAAATACCGATAGCCCGCAGGATCGAAATCAAAGAGCAGGGAGACCTTGATTATTACTCCGACATCCGTGTACCTGGTCAGGCGTAGCTAAATTTTAATTACGCCGGCAGTGAGGATTGTCCCACTAGAAGAATTTCGTGTAATTTTCGCGTCGGTAAAGTACATCGTACGTGGGCTCGTGAGTACCCAGGCAAACCTCTTCTCGTAAAAGAAACGATGGTGCTTGGGTTAGCGAGCTCTCGGCGTAAAACGAGAACGTGTGTACGTTTTTACGTAAATACAATTGCGCTTAAGAGGCAGAGGGCGAACGCTTCGCTTCGTCCGTGGCTTCTTCCGTTGGCCAAGGATCGCTTGTTTATAGGCTCAGCGGATTTTTGTGCCGACTGC
>NW_011948413.1:12456725-12460479 GCF_000503995.2 Ceratosolen solmsi marchali
GAGCGTCATTTGGGGGAAAGGCAAAAGTTTATTAATTTGACGCGATAATGGAGATGACAAAGGTAGATGTTGATACTTCTCGTTAGAAAGCAAAAAATTATGCTAGACGAAAAGGCCTATGTGCTATCATTTATCAGCCGATGGGGAAATTGTATTTTACGTAGTATTTACGTGTAATTTGCGAAGGTGATGAGAAAATCCGAACATTTTATAAATATTGGATTGACACAATTGGATAGTTTTATATGGGAGAAAATTTTCGTATTTTCCTTTACATAGAGGAGCAAGCTGAGTGCGCTCTGAGCTTTACGAGTACGCAAGAGTCTCGAATCGGATACCTTAAAAAAAAAAAAACACACACACACACACAGAGACGGATTCAATGAAAATTAGTGCCAAGAGATCGTAGGGAGGAGAAATTTAAGATTACAATATACAATACGTGTACGAGTGTGCATCACGACACGGCAGATTATTGTCGTGGACAAATCGAATATTTAATAGCCGAATAGATGCACAAGTGACTTGCTTGTAAGTAAACTGAAATTTGCTATTCATGATAACGGTTGGAAGTAGTGGAGGAAAATTGGTTTAAAATGAAAGTTTATTATTATCATCTAAGTAGATGATTGTCATTGCAAGGCCATTGTGCAATAAACACAGAAGTAAATATATCCATTCGCTTTATTCGTACCTTTATGACGTACCTGCTGCTTTACTTGGAAATAGGCAATGCGAGAATGTTCCGTGTGTAAAGAGCAATCGTAGTGATTTTCGACATTTCAATTTCAATTTCAATACCAATAATTTACTAATATAATGTTTCTCAACATACGTAATATTTACAATATCTGTAGAACAATGAGGACAAAAAGCATTCAAATGTATGATTACGTACCGTCTAAGCAATAAAGTATTTGAGCCAATGATAAAACGAACGAATTTCACAACTATTGCATTTCTTATGCTGGATCAAAGCCTTTAAGTTAATTATATATACACACGCGCACGCACACGCACACACGCACACACGCACACACGCACAAGTATTATCCTCGTGTAAGAATGATTTTAATATGAAACGGTAATGCTGCACGTAGTTTGAAACTACATGCAGCTCTCCATTAAAAAAAAAAAAAAAGTATTATTACGAAAGCTACGGTAGATGTGAGCAGTCGGCGTTTTTACGTATTTATGAACGTAAAATTTAATTTAAAAGGCGCTCTGACGTTACTCTTTTTCGACGTACTTCGCGTCATAAGTATTACAAAACGATAAAAGCCAACGATCCATAACTCAGGCCGCGAAATTAGATTCGTCCGTTTAGCCAATGTTGCGAGCTATGACTTTTGGCTCGTGCATTCGCTCTTGATAAAGATGGCAGGATGAGCGCGTGTAAGGGAATCGAGATGAAAAAATGAGAAATAGATGAAATGAAGGAACGGAGTACACCCCACCCCACCCCCCTACCCCAACCGTCAATCCGCCCGGAAAATATCCCTTGCAGCCAATAAAATCTCAGGCTTTGCATTAAATTACAAAGTAAATACGATCGTCCTTAAAACAGCGCGGATCCGTCGTTGCGATTCCGAATCGTCCCTTCTCACGAGGCACGTGGGGCAAGGGAGAAGTGACCGAGGAGGAAAAAGACTCTAATAATCCAGGAGGAAGAGGGCATCGTTGCGCTTGAGCGTGACTACATACTTACGTGCACTGACCTACGGCCGCGGAAAGAAAACGCAGCAGTGAGAACGAGCGCTTGTAAAGGAAAAGGAAGAAGAGAAAGAAGAGGCTCGGGCAAGAGAAGGAATTGGATGTTGCGGAGGAGCGAACAAGAATAAGAGTCGGCTGGCTGCAGGAGGTCGATGGAGTGGCAGTGGTCGGGGGATGGGTGAAGGGGGAGGGGGGATGGGTGAGGGAGATAGAAGGAGGGAGGAGGCACGATAGTAATTGCTATATGTATACCTATGTAATAAAATCCAATTTCATCTTTATTACTAATTTGTTGTTTGATACTTGTGTAGTTGTGTGTAATGGGATTATATTAATAATGAATTGATTCCTTTTTTTTTCGTCTGGATTTTGCATTGAAACGTAGATAATTCCGTGCGAGAAGAAATGTTTATTGATTCATTGTTCGCAATCGGCTTCCATGGCCTTCTGTGCAAATATACTTCGAGTGAAAATTCAAAGAACACTTCATGCATTGAATAGCGCTTGTGCTATTCATATTTTCTAGCGGGAGTGCCCGAAGGAAAAAAGGTGATGCCAATATGATGGTGAAAGCATTGTTGAGAAAATCATTGTAGTTAGCAATAGGATTAGTGCCGAATCGATCTATTATACAATTTGCCCTTAATGGTCAATCTCAAATATACGATATTTAGGAAAAATTATTCCGAAACGAAAGCATTTGACGAGTTTGTTGATTTTGTAAAAGTTCTCCACCTTGCTTTATTACATTTTATTTTAATGTAAAAATGTATAATCGGATTAATAAAGTACATATTTTAAAACGACTACGAGAAATTGCGTGTATTTATTATGGCATGAAAATATCTTCGCTTCATTTTAAAATTTATATTTCAATTAACCGAGCCGAAGACAAATATCGGCAATTAAGCCGAAACATCTATAAATGAAATGTATGTTGAATATTTCAACATTATATACAATATCTCGTAAAACATAAATTTTAAATTAAATATAACATTTAAAAGTATCTGTAAGAGTTATTTTTCAGTTTTTATTTTTGTCATATGATATTGTTACTTCAAACGTTTCATCCTCGATATATATTTTGAAAATGACAAGTAAATATTGTCGTCTACGAGCTCTCTCTTTCTTCCCTCAAAATAAGTGCTTACATTTTTTAAAAGTTAATTCATAATTTTAGGATATTTAGCGATGAATTTGTCATAATTGTGGTAAAATTTTACTGTAAATAATGCTGCGATACCATGAAAAATATATTTATCGAGATAATAACAATCGGTCTAATGAAACGTCCATAAATTTAGTTCAAGCATTTAAATAAGCTTTTATTATTTGATTCGAGTTATTCAAAATTACGGTTTTAAATAAAAAGTTAAATAATACCTTTTGTGCATTTGATTTTGTTTGTTTTGGTAGATGTGCTCCAGTTGTTTCGATGGCTTTTGTATTTACGTTTATAAGCAAACTATTACTTGGTATATTAATACGTTTGTTTTATAATAATATTATTATTGTTTTTATTATTGTTAGGACAAACTTGTGTTTGCAAATTATGACAAGCTTTGGATGTGTAAAATATGAAGCTATAAGGAAAGATTTATGTAGATTATTGAACTTTGCGATTACGTATTTTAATCATACGATCGGTGAAATAAGTTAAATTTTAACCGGGACACATTGCGCAAGCGAACTATCGCAAAATTTCAAACTGTCAATCAATAATATTCTGCTTCATCTACAAGAAAGTGTCTCGATATGTAAAGATTTATGTTTCAGGAGCGTGCGAATGCATACAACACGCATTTACGTATTTCTATGGATTTTCGTGGTGAAGCTTCAGTATGAAAAAGAATGAAAAGATGTGTATGAAATATTTTCCTAATGAATTATTTTTAGAACACTCCTTTTGTTTCAACGTGAAGCGATATCGTTCAAATTATTGACATACGATTGCACATTAATCGCCATCCAAAAGCAGAAAATCATCGATGTCGAGTGGATAGACCTGTTCCCCACCCCACCCCCCACCCCCCTTACG
>NW_011948413.1:12460537-12503080 GCF_000503995.2 Ceratosolen solmsi marchali
AGCTTTCAATATTTTCAATATCAAGACAAGTTAAGCAAAGTCCGATCCACAGCGGTAGAATTCTCCCCCTCCCCCCTTGCCATCACGTCGTGCCCCACCCAATCGCTTCATTCGAAAGTCCTCATCGTACCAAACTTTAAAAACAAGGCGCACACGTCAAAAGAGGTTCGGTTGTGGCGAGAGATACGGCTGTCGTAAAAATCGATACGTGCCGAAAAGCCAGAATACACGTGGAAACGCGAGTGATCGAACTGATTGCCACGATCCACCGCACAAATTATTCACGCTACGGCTAATCAAATGCATGGGCTCCCCCCCCCCTCACCGCCCACCGCTTTCCCGCAGATACGATTTCTTGTAGGGAGACGAACGTGAGCTTAGTCCGTCGATATTGGCATAGATTTTTATAAGAAATTTTCATCAAATCAGCATGGATATTAGTCGAATTTTCCATTTAGATTACGAACAATTGATAATACCCAACAACGATTTATTTAACGGTCAGTGTTGCGTCGACTAAGCGATGTTGTAACTTTTGAAATTATAACGGGTTCTTTTAATGAATGCGAAAAAACGTCTGAAATTATATGTTATTAGCATTAAAGAAATTATTAGCCGTAATTGTAGGCATAGCTATGTACTTACTCGTAGTAGTAGTAGTAACAGTAGTAGTAGTAGCAGTAGTAGTAATAGTAATAGCGAAAGCGAAAAAATCCGTTTTTGAGAGTTTTTAGTATAATCGACTGACTTGAAAGGGAACGAAAGCAATTTTATTACGTAAAATTCGATAATTTGCTGCTTTTCCCTATTTTCCGTATATAATGTATAAGTTTAATACAACGCTCTCATTACAATCACTGGGTATTTTAGAACAATAATTTTCACTTACACTACTATAGTTTGTGCATCTATGCATTTATAGAATATCGAGATAATTATAAATTAATATCACTCGGAAAGCCAATAGGAATTCCTTGCGCGAAACTAGCATAATTCGAGACTATAAATGTTCACTGTCTTAGAAGAAATATTAAGCGAATGGAAAGAAATTTTCCCGTAAGGTTAGTTTTCATAAATACGAGAGTCTAATTCTCAAGCTTTATCATTGCGGTTAATTAAACGAGTGACCTATTTTATTAGACGAAAGGTGCTAATGTTTCAAGTTCGGAAGGAAAAAGTAGCTAAAAGTATCTATTATATTCCTTTCCTACCTAAATCTTACTGGGCTCGCCTCTCAAATCACTCTGATGAATTCATTGGATTTATCATTGTCACAGCCTAAAATAATATTGCACAAGTTGCAGACGCGTAAAAGCCCGGAATGCAAATTAGGAAAAAAAAAAAAAAAAAAAAAAAAAATAACATTAATACGATTTATATTGGCCGATAATATAAAGCATAATGGTCCGAATTTATTATTTATCTGTTAGATTTTCTGGCTCGTCCGCTACTTGGAGATCCTCGGACTAGCCACAGGCAAACGCAGCCAGCGATAGACGGGACAAATAAACGCGAACGAATCCTTGTTGAGCGCCTTAAATCACAACTGCGCAAAGGAGTAAGTTATACGTCTGCATATTTACGAAATTTTATTCAGCTGCATAAAATGCAACGACTAAATGCTCCATTAAGGCGAGGCTGGACCGGGACCGAGACTTCGTTCGCATTCCTACGGACTGCTTACACCCAGCGACAATCGCATTAACCGAATTTTTACACGCCGCTCGGTAATACCCAATTAGTCTAAAAGAAAAGAACGCGCAAGCGGCCGTTCAATTATGAAAAAACATCGAGCCTCGTTGTCGCGTTGAGCCGATGCTGAGCGAACCGATCGATGTACGTATCGACTAGGCTAAACCCCCCCCCCCCCTCAATAAACAACCAACCAATTAAAGCGCCCATAAGTTACGGCGCAAATATTATCTCGGCGCAATTTCACCTCGGGCGCGTTCCCGTAATTGACATTAATTCGTCGTTGTGCGCGGGAACTCACACAAAGGGAGACGAGGATACGGGCGGAGTACCGAAATTCCTCGGCCTCCTTATGCGCTCGCTGCCGACGTCGTTACGTAGGGGTGGCAGATTGAAGCAATCCCCCCTCCCCCAGCCCCTTTTATCTTTTATCGCCTGGATTCAATTTGCGATAATAGGCGATTATGACAGTGTGGTAATCGAATTAAACGTGGAATTTAAAGCTTTTTAAAAGCGCGTCACCGATCGCTATCTCAACGTCTACGTACGAGTCCGGGTGTGCGAGCTTCGTTTACTACGATTTTCAATATCCGTTGGATTTAATGAACGCACTCGCGCATTAGGTACTTATTTCCTATTTTCGCGAACTACCCGCTGTCCCGTGTCATCCATTATATCGAGATATCGATCGGCGTTATTTTATATCGAAATTAACCGACCGCGATGACTAATGTTCTGTGTGCGCATAGATTCGCTGAAAGGGATGATTGTTCACTTCCTTATTTTAGGCTCTTGCGATTGCATGTTATATCGGATCAATTAGCCTGTTTCGCGATGAGGGCAATTAGTCGGAATCGATACTTTTGTACACGCAGAATTAATAAATCGACAGACAGACAGACATTAACAATCGACAGAACTAAACCTTTTCTTTTTAGTTTACCTTTGTTTCTTCATTTTGCCTTTAGTTGCGTTTTTATTTTGTTATCGTCTTTGTAACGAAACCGCGAACCACGAAGACACAGACGCCGATATGCCCAGAACCGATCGTGGGCATTCGATAAAAAAAATGGTGTCGTAGGTTAATTATATTCGAAAAGCGCGGAGCAGATCGCTAATAATATCCAGCCGAAGCCGTCGTTCATTTAATTAAAACGAAAGTACGCAAAAAGTGTATTAAATTCCGGTAAGCGTTCGCCCCGGGGTAATATTAAATAAACATTTACCTCAATTAAGATTACAAGCACTTGATACCGAGGAAAATATTGGAGAACATAAGAGGCTCTCGCTGATATAACCTACGTATAATCTAAATCCAAGGGATTATTTATATAATAGACTTCGCACAAATACTCGACGTAATTTACCAAATTGTTTCTCCTCGGGAATACGCGCGGACGAGCCACGTAGAGCCCGCCGTGAGCTACGTTGGGGCCTCGTCGGCCAATCGACGGCATCGACGGCATCGACGAGAGCTTCGAGAGCTTTGGCTTTGCGAAAATTTAAAAATAGCCGCCAGAATGGCTCACCGATGCGCGAGAACAACGTCAGGACTCGACGATCACGGCCCCATAGAAATCCGCGGCCGTCGTCGTTGTCGTCCGACAGATGCGCGACCTCGGTTTGACCTGTTGTCAGCAGTACCGCGGTGTTGTCCTAGCACAGTCGACGATCGATAGGAGCTCGCCGTTGCTCGTTAACCGCAACGGGCCGGTCCGGGCCATCTCCCTCCGGGCGACCCTGCGTTCGCGGAATCCGTGTGTCGAGATATCGCGTGGATGCTCAACTGGATTATGATGAGACAGACCGAGAGCCGAGGCGGACGCTGATTGTGTCCCTCGATGATTCGACGCTTCGTTAACCTTGGCTCAGCGAGGCAGCAACCAACGTGTCTCGTTGTGCAGGGTCCGTTCCTTGCCCGGCTGCCCCTCGACAAGAATCGAGAGTGATAGAGGGAGAGGGAGAGGGAAAGGGAGATTGGGGAGGGGCGGAGGGGGGGGGGGTGTGGCGTGGAAATGGACTATCGCGTTGTGTTCTTTCACCTCCGTGCTTAAAGTTTCAGCGCTTAAGTTTGCTTGCTTACTTTACCGAGATATACAAGTTGTAGTTTGAATGAGATAGACAGATATGTAGATAGATATAGAGTGAGAGAGACAATGTGGTTGTTCTTGTCACTGGCTCTACCATCCTAGTGATTTTGTTGAGCAGTCAACGAATCGTAATATTGTTATCTTATAGATATGTGACTTTTATCGTAAGCAGACAGTAGACACGAAGCCGTCAAATGGATCACGTTTGTTGAGTAGCGCACGTCTAAGTCACGCCTTCTTATTGCTAAACACCAACATCCGTCCGAGCGTTGTTCATTTATTCATTATGTTTCCTGTCGTTACGGCGCTCATCTTGCGCGGATGCGGAGATTCGGCGCCGATGAGTCGGCCATGTACAAGGCGACCGAACGCTCGGATTTGCGCTCTGATTATTATTTCATCGACAAAGCGGCGGCATACGATGGTGTCCGTTTCCGAGAGGAGCGAGAGACTCACCGCGAGCGTCTTCCCCACGTCCTCGATGCGTGAAGTGGACGTACTGTGCAATTAGCGGTGGTCGTATGGCGACGACAATTTCTGTTCAACTCCGCTCACCACAGTTCTCGAGCTGTCACTGCACGCGCTATTCGGCTCGCGCGATCGACATAGAAACAATCGCTAGAACACAGCTTTTGTGCACGCGATTACGGTGCTGTCGAGCTTAGGGACAGCGAAGATTGTTAATTCATTGGGATTTCCCCCTTCCTACCTAAACCCCCCCCCCCAACACACACAGGCCAACATTCACCTTCCCTTATGGCTGTCAGTTGGGCGCGACTCACGACGACTTCCTGCCCCTTCGTCCGATTTTCAAGTGTAAATGGTACTTGCTATGTACAAAAGTTTTATGGGCCTTTTCTTCTCCTCCTCATCCTCCTCATCGCAGTTCTGGCTCACTATATTATTATATATTGTGCTCGACTCGTTATGCTGCCACCTTTGTACATCGTCCCGTACCTGTACGCGCCACCTAAATACATTGCCCCTCTCTCCCGCGGACCCATTCATCGGTCGGCTTCCACCGGTTGGTGCGTGCACAGCACCCTGACGCTGCTCCTCCTGATAAATATTCAATCGCGCCTTTTATTATATATGCGGCTATTAAAGCTCGCGCGCGCCACGTCCTCCTCGCGAGTCGAGGATATTTATTCGACTTAATCTGTGTCAATGGAATCAGCAGGTGCTTCCGCCGCTTCATTTATCCCAGCCTTTGTAAGCAAATATAAATATGACGTGGCGATGACGCTTCCGTATGCACATTGGGCACAGGCTTCACCGATCCATTTATATTTATCGCCTCTATTGGCTTAATGAAGAAAAGAAAAAAAAGAAATGAAAAAAAAGAAGAAATTCACATTTCACTTTATCGGCCATGCGTATCATTAAAGGCATAGCCGAGTCGACGCGGAGATAAGGGATCGCGAAGTTGTCCGAGAAATATTTTATTGCTAACAAAATAGTTGGCTCGCACTATAAACATTCTGTTGGCGACCGTTGTAAAATTTTAAGCGATTCTTTCGCGCATTTTTACAGCCCAGAAATTATATTTGCCCACGCCTCTAACATTCGATGAAATCGTAACTCGCTTAATAAATGAAAATATAATTAAATTATATTGGCCAAATATAAAATATATCGTGCTTACGAGAAGCCTTCAATTGACAATTGTGTATTACAGAAATTAGTTAGAAAAACGTCCATACGTGTGGTTCTTACCTTCTTGAATAAGAATGTAATGTGTAACGTACACGTAAGTGTGTGTGTGTGTGTGTGCGTGCGTGCGTGCGTGCGTGCGTACGTGCGTGCGTGCGTGCGTATTATATAACATTACGATTGTTTTGCCTTTATTTATTAACGAGAGCAGATGAATAGATCGGCCGAGTATACGCGTAAGCGACTTTAAATTACCAGTGCCAGTGCCATTACTAAATAATCCATTTGAGCTATTTTTTTTTTGTTTTTTTTTTGTTTTTTTTTTGTTTTTTTTTGTTTTTTTTTTGTTTTTTTTTTGTTTTTGTTGTTTTGTTTTTGTTTTTGTTTCAGGCAGCATTTTATGGTTTAATAATGAAACTTGCGATTGGTAGGGAAACGCCGAATGGAGCAAAACGTTCGCTACGGCGGTGGAACAGATAGATAAAAAAAAATTCAATAGTGAAGCCACATTAGGCATTGGGCGGTGGTGTAACAACATCGCAGTATTAACGTGATTAGATGGATAATGAGTTTATTAAAAAAAAAAAAAAAAAAAAAAGAAAAAGAAAAAAAAGACAAGAACTGAATAAGGTGAACGATAAATGGAAATGGAGATATTATTTTTAAGTTTTGGAATTTTTGTAGCGACGAATTGCACATTGGACATTTATTACGATATCTTAATAAGATCGTGAATCATCGGCCCGAGGATTGCGTAAAGTCACGTTTATTTAATCGGTAATGTTTATGATCGAGGCTCTAATCATTCGCTGATAAAGTTTCACTTTAAAGCCAACATAACTTCCATTTTCAAATCCAATGACATACTCGCGCTTATTAATTTTGTTTGCGACCACTTGGAGATTTTAACAGGTTTTACTCCTCCCGGCAACAGTTCAACGATGCTCGAACCATTCAACCAATGGTTCGTTAAAGGCTGCCTACAAACGCCTTGATTTCCCATTGATATTCACCGAATAGGTAGGCTACCTCTATTACAGCAATTCATATCTCATTTACCAACTAGAAATCTCTTAGCGTCGAGTAGAAAACGCTCGCATCATCCGCTTATCAACGATTAAGAGAGAAGAGCAGCACTCCACATGCCAGTCGACACGAGACATTTCCACTCACGGCCACGAACTCGCGTCCTTCACTCGTTCCTTCGAGTAGCCGTCCGGGTGCCTCCACCCTACGCTTCTTCCCTCGTTCGAGATTAAATTTCCTGCGATAGCAAGCATCATCTTGGCTGATTTTTGCGAAAGCTCCGAGTGCCGACGAAACGTCCAAATGGTATAACGAACTTGAGAAGCTTCGGCCTCCTGAAGAATACGAGCGCGTGCAAATAATATGGGCATCGCCAATTCCCGAATGGGCTTACCACCTCATTTTCCGAGGTTCTCCGTTGGCGTTACGTCAATCGGCCGTTAAATGCGATTCGATTTTCAGGATTTCGTAGATGGCTAAGGCGAGTCTCGCGGCCTAAACTACTGCTTCGGGCCGAGCTTGCGCATACTTTATGTCCGTATCATTATTTTTTCATCGAGGCTGTGGAAAGAATTTTTGTAACTCGCTCTGGGTGAGCTCCGCGGTTTCGCCGTTTCTTCTCATTCCAAAATCAAATAGCGCAGAAGATGATGGTTATTTAATTTCTTCGAAAGTTACTGTTAAATCATCGAATGGATAAAAGTTACGCGTGTGTAAGAGGCTACATTTTCCTTTCTTTATTTTTTATTGTTATTATTATTATTATTATTATTATTATTGTTTTTTTTTTTTTTTTTTTTTATTTACTTCTTTGGCTAGAGTTTTTAACAAATCTCTTCTTCACCGGAAGACTGCATTCGGGTAGATTTACGCGAAAGCTGCAGCCAGCAAGTTTGTTCAAAGGAGATGAAAAGGATGGATAAAAGAAAATTACTTTACCATGGAACATCCCCGCATTCAAATCCTTGCTGTAAATAGAACGAAGAAAAGCCGATGTGGGGAGGATGTAGGATGTAATAAAGTGCCTATTTTCACTCGAAGTGAAACTTTATCGTTTAACAGATTAAAGTGGCTGATTAGTTTAGTGGATGTTTGAGGGTCGTAGGTACGTACGTGGACTTAAAAGACACTTTCCAATTACGCGTATGAGGTTAACAAATTACGCGTCAAAGAAATGGTGTGGATTTTGCTGGAAGAAATACTTGATGAGAAAACTGATGATGAATGATTTGATGAATATTCGAAAATACCTTTAAATTAAGTATAGCACGCTAAAACTTTTTACATAAATGAGGATGAAAAAGTTAATAACTCTCGTGTCAGCTGATCGTAAAGATATAGAAGGAATTACAGTCACTTTAAAAGATATATTACATTGTTATTCACTTAATTATTTGATAATAAAGTGGCCGTAATTGCAGTTAAGGCACGTGATATTAGGAAAATGTAAAAAAAAAAAAAAAAAAAAAAAAAAAATTAAGAAAAAAAAAAAAAAAAAAAAAAAAAAAAGTTACGATAATAAAGTAAAATTTTGCGAAAATACGTTATTTAGCTTATGTTAGCGAGATAATTAAACGGAACAAAATGGCGTCCAAGTTATTGGAACGATCCTAAATGATAATTTATTAAAATTCACACAAGGATAGAGTGATTGATGAATGAATTACGTAAATTTCGTTTCAATTCTATGCTGCGGGGCATTTACAATACACGGAAAAAGTTTCGCTCACTGTACGCACAATGATTTCTTAACTATTAAGTCAGGAGATTTGAAATATGGCGAAATGAATATTACTATATAGTTAGTAAATCATGAGAATGAATATATTGTATTGTAACCTTACTTTGAATACAAGTTAAAGAAAGGTATCGGAACAGCTCAAGATGCATAATGAATTAAGAAAAGATAGACATGGCGTAAGCGTTTCTTATATTTATTAGATCCATTCAGGAGAGGATGAGAGGCGAAAAGTGGGAGGCGGCGGGACTGATAAGAATAATGTAAAATGTTATAACCGATTCACGCGGTACACGTAGAGATGTTTTAGATTTAAAGAGAGATAGTGGATAAAGTCGCGATTAAAACGAGGACTTTTGTTAAATTGATAAAATGGCAAAGGCTCATTAAAAGTAAGAAAAACATCCGATTTGTATGACTGTCATGATTAATTACGATTATTATAATTCGCCGCATTTCTCACGAAATCTCGAGGATAATTAATACGAAATGAATTTTGGAGATATTATAATTGAGGTAAAAATAATGGCTACCTGTACGAGTATTTGGAGCGAAAAAGAGCACAAAGTTTATAGTAAATGATGTAGTCGCGAGATAAATGCTTTCTAAACTTAATGCGATTTTCTATGGATGATTTAATTATGTAGATTAAAGTAGCTGAAAGGATGAACAAATAACTGATGGGTAAGTTTGATTCTCGAAGAATAACTAGGCTTGAAAGGATCTTGAAAATGGACTGATGGTAAGAAATTAGAAATATGTGAGAGAAATTAGAAAATGTAGGTATAATAGTAGGTATTGAAATGAGATTGGTGGGACGATGGGAGGGGGGTTAACGAAATGTCCTAATAATTATAACTATAATCATAATATTGGAATAATAATAGTAATAATAATAATAAGTTTCGATGCAGGGCGAAAGCACGCCTGACTTTCCTCCAATTATAATGCAATCATAATATGGAATTAATAAAAGTCCGTCGCTACATCTCATCCTTTATAATCGCCAATATAATCGCGCGGCCAATGAAATGTTCCATGCATTCAACCAATACATTACCTCATCGACGTCGTCCATTTGTTTTCGCGAGTCGGCAATTTGGCGCGACATCAGGGACGCGATACCCACGCGCTCGCAACCTCTTCCGCAACCTCTATATAGGGAGGGCCCCGGCTCTTTGGGGCCTTTCATAACGAGCGCCTTAATCGGCCAGTTGACCGGTTGAGCAATCGCCTTCCTTCCGATTACAGAGGGATTCGCGATACCAGCGTCCCCCGTCGTCCCTTGGGCCCGTTTCCTGCGGCCGGGCCCCGTCGGCCTTATGACTTTTCGACTCCGAGCCTCGCCTCGTAGAAGCTCTCCATATTTAGATTAAGAAGAGGCTCACTGTCTTTGCTTTTAAAATGTACGCTCAACTCGTTAATAGAACCCTGCCCGCGCGGCCTCTATACGGACCTTTTCGTCGTCATCGTCATCGTCATCGTCATCGTCATCGTCATCGACATCGTCATCGTCATCGTCATCTTTCACTTATTTTTTCAATAAATATTCGCCTGGACTGGATAGGGTATTTGACACGAACGTTCACGAACGCCGAGACACAGTCAAAATATTTTGTGACAAATGTTTTTTAGACCATTATAATGTCGACGATTGTGATTATTGGGCGCGATGAATGAAGAGTAAATGAGACTTTAATATCGGGTGAGAATTTTATATAAGTAAGTGTATGGATTTTTTAAGTAAGTGCACATTTGATCGTGGAGAAATTGATCCGAAGTGGTGCATTTGAGGAGAGAATTTGAAATGGAAGGGAAGACGCAGCACGCAAAGGCAGTCGATAAATACAATATGAATGTGGTAAGGAATTTGGGGTATTTTTGCCGTTCCGTGGGAAAGATGGAAAGAAAATTGACGATAAAAGTATTTGCTTGCGAGCGCGCGTTTCCCGTACACAGATAAATTCTACAACGGAAGAATCCAAGCTTCACACCAATGCGGGATAATATATCAATCTTACTTAAGCCAAGAGATTAAAGTTTCTTACAGTTATAGAAACAGTTTCCGCTAAGGAGACAAAATACAAACGAGCGTTGCACGAATGCTTCGGCTCTTATTCCTCTCGTATACATTATTTTGCTCGAATTAGCTCTTTAAACGATTAGCACGAATCTAATAAACAATTATGTGTACTAATTGTTAATGTTGTATTAATGTGTTTAATCGCGAGTTACGATCAACTCGATGCGAAGCCTACAACAATCTTTCATTAATAACAGAAATTGAAAATAATATTTAAAAGTATCGACATTATTATAGCATACGACTCTCCTCCCATTTACAACTCACTTATATACAATGCGCATACTAATTTTGAATAATCGATCGAACTCTATTCATAAAAATTCATCGTGACTTAATAGTTAAAGTATTATAATCATTGAGCGAGTGTGTTACGTCAACTAGTGTGGAATGACTCTTACACACATTGTATTTATTTATTGGTTATATAACGTAGGAAGATTCGTGTAACGGAAGCGACACGAGCTGAATTTCAGATAAAATTCTTTTAAAAGTCAAGGAAGAATCGACGGGCTTTCGTAATAGCTTTTTTTCATCAAATCTCACTCAAAGTTCTTATTCGTCGCGAGCGATCAATGGCTGAATCATCGATCGGGAGAAGGCAGACCGAGGGGCAAGATAATTTTAGCCCAACTGAAGCATTTGTCGGCGGCGGGAGGAACCGATGGCGAATATAATTTATTCGCATGCCTTATCGCGTAAACACTCCATATAAATCACCGCTAAAATTCACGCAAACTCCTCGCTTCTTACTCCTCTCAGCTTAAAAAGCCCAAGCACTCGAGCATACCACGTGCGCAGGCCAGCCCAACCAATGGCTAATAATTAATTCGCAATAATTAAGCTCGCGCTCCACGAAGCTCATCCTCCCCATCCCCTTACCACGAAACATTCCATCCATCCATCCCATCCATAAATCGAGAAACATCTTCATTCCCCGTACGCATCATCGATGCTTAGCTAATTTTCCTCCGGCGCGTAAATGGCCCTCCTTCGCTTGCTCATCGTCCGCGAAACTTTCATATTGTTTATTACCCCGGCGATTATTATTGCCCCGCTAAATAGAGAGAGAGAGAGAGAGAGAGAGAGAGAGAGAGAGAGAGACGAGTGGAGTCGAGGGGGACGCGCCTTGGGCGGTTTCCCAAGACGATGAACGGCTCCTCCTTCTGTAGGCCGATGGAAAAAGTCCACAAATTCATTAAAACCGATCCCGCGATAAGGAAGTTTTATAATGGTTGCCCCCTCCATTGCCTACGGGGCTGAGCGCGCGACGGCAAAAATTTATGTCCAAAGTGAAATTGTAGGGGAAGCCCCTTGCCACGGTGTGCCTTTATACGCGTGCTCGGCCCGCGGAAAAACATTTTCCTCTTCGAATGAAATGTCGGCGCACAGTCGTAATATGCTGCCTCTTTACGAGGAACCGAGGATTTTCTCAGCACCTTTGCGCCGCCACTCCTTCTCACGTGTATCGCCGTTCATTTACTCGTGGATAGCATCCTTCCTTCCCACCCCATATCACTCCTCTCTCACCACTCTCTCTCTCTCTCTCTCTCTCTCTCTCTCTCTCTATTCTCTCTATTCTCTCTATTCTCTCTATTCTCTCTATTCTCTCTTTATTCTCTCCTCACTACTTACCTTTCAACTTTGTTTGGTTATTTATGCGTCTCGGTTAATCGCTCTTATCGGGGAAAAAATGTTGCCAACCGAAGGTTTTTATTTTTACCTCTTTGTACGCCCAGCGCAGCTCAATGCGCCTTGTGAAAATCGAAACCCTCCAAGCTTTTCAGAAACTAATTATTTAGCGTTGCATTACAGGCGGACGGACGCAACTGTAATATCGACCGACAATAGCTTTACCAATAGCAACGCTACGAGATTGCTTTCGTCATTATTTTGAGCTTAATAAGTTTTAACGAAGTTCAGTGTCGCTGCCAAGCTGCAATGACCAACTTTCTTATTACATGTCTCTTCGCCTTAAAACTGTACTACCTTAACGCTATAATTTACATTGCCAAGATCAACCGATCAACAACATCCTTATCTATAAGAATTCCCTTCTCTTCGTTATTACGTCAAGGCAAAAATAGAAAAAAAAAAGAAAAAAAAAACAAGAAAGACGGAAAAATAGAGGAAAAAAAGTCGTCGATAATTTTCCCAGCAATACTTTATCACATTTATTTTTTGATCAATGACAATACCTCACATTATGCGTCCCAACCATCAAAGCAGACAATACTAAAGGTGACAAAACGCATTGACGTCCCCGAGCAGTATAATTACGATAATTAGCGATAACAATTGACATTAACGGTTGCATAAATAATTAAAATTCAGTTGCAAATTCATCGCGACATTGTTCGCGAGTCCACGAGTCCACAAGCCTCTCCACGCCAATAATAATCAATGACAATTACTCGCCGACGCAATAATTCCGGGACGTAGCGAGTTGATCGCCGTATTAATAATGCAGAATGAACTTATTTTTAAAGAAAAGCAAACGAACTCGAGGGCCGATACAGCGACGTCGTTCGGTGAAATGTCGCGCGACACTTTACCAACGGCGTCCCTCCCACTCTATTTCGCCGGCCACAAGCAACAATCGACAGGTCGACAAATATCGTATACCAAGCTCTCGCGCTCGCGATTCCACTAACGATTAAAGTTCGAACGACTGCCTTTCTCTCTCTCTCTCTCTCTCTCTCTCTCTCTCTCTCTTTGTGTCAACGGGAGCCCCATAAGATGGGAGTCACGCGCCATCGCCCATACTCTTGTACGAACGCAAGACGCTAGACGAGTAGAATGAGTGGCGATCGTTGTCGCGGAGACGGGACCTCGAGAAGATCCTCGGATGTGGCCGATCGTCAGTTTGCCGGCCCCCATCGCGACAACGTCCGACCCAATAGCCCAATACTCTATCCATAATCGGAGATGCGCCCCGAGGTCCGCAATCTTGTTAAGCGTCGCGTGAAATAGCCTCCCCGGAGGTGAGGGGAAACGCGAAGCGATACCAATAACGGATTGTCTCGGTGGAGAAGGTGGGAGGGCCGTGGGGATCTCGTCGCCCCGAGGATCCTTTATTAACAACCTTTCGTTACACGCACACTTTTTAATCGCTCTTTCTTCGTATTCCAAGAAAAATGCTTAATCAAATTTCAGCCCATTAATATGCTAATGCGCGCCGCCATTTTATTAATGCAATATAGTAGGCTGTCGTTATAACGGTCAAGCTATAGTCGATGGCTCGTGCATCCACCATAATTGTGGCTTTCGTGTAAACTATTATTGGCGATAATAAAAGCGTTGGAAGGCTGCATTTAGTAGAAAATGACTTTTTAGACAACTTATTGCATGAAAGCGTAATTGTTGTGCAACGGTTTGCTATTATTTTGCTACTTCGAAGACAATTCTTGCTCGTGCAAGTGGTCTTTTAACGAATTGAATAAGTCGATTGGACTATTCGATGGGGCGGCCCCATCGTACTTCAAAAAACAATACCTTCAATCCCCCATCTTGTTATTACACTCATCTTGACCTCTTTCTCTTTTCTACCTTTTCCTCTCCATTATTTCTTAAAAGTAGAATCTAACTTTGCTTTTCAATTTTGCACAATTATTTTAACAAACTTATCATTAGCTGTGGTGTTTAAAAAACTATTCATCAACATATCATCGTGATTATCATCTATTTAACCAAGTATTACAATCCAACTTTAAAGTCTTCGTTGAAATCCATCCACCAATGCCAATGGCAGTTAGAGCGATCCCCGTGGACCCTCGCGACATTAACGATCACCCACATCGAGTTAAAGCGAGCGAAAGAAAAAGAATGAGGAAACGACCGCATAGTCCGCTCAAAATCTTGGGAATGGGCGCCGTGCGACTCGCGCTACTCTGCCATTGAGCGATTAAGGAAGGAGGCGGCACGAACGAGAGCTATGAGAGTTGCGAAAGAGACACGGAGAGACTTTTAATAAGTAGAGGCCCGCGAAATTAGAAAGTCCCGCCGCTGGGTTGGTTCGCGAATCGTCGTGCCCACGCCACACGACACGACGGCAAAACTACTGGAGACTTTGGCCGCGGGCCGAGGGCTCGGAGGTGATCGACTAGATCATAATGCGGATAATGCGGATAATGCGGATCGACCCCGCTACCGCAAATACGTTCGTGTTCGTCTTGAAAAACTCGGCTTCGTCGTAATGCTTTGTAATGGCTGTCGTTGAGCGCAGAGGAGCGCTCGATTCGCGCATTGCCGCCTAAAAACGCAAGCTCGAGATCAATTATATCTTGGGCATAATTGCCGGTAAGATTATCCGGCGTAATCCAAAACATAGTTGGTAAATTAACTTTACTCGGCAATTTCGCTTCCAATTAAATCCATTATCACGCGAGCGCCTATGACGTCCTATGAAACTACATTTAATAATGGCATAAACTTATATAAAATGGCAAATACCACTGGTCGGCGAGTGGTCGATAAAACTTTGCCGCCTTTCGCTCGTTTAGCCGGCGAATACCAATGGAGATCGTAAATCCCTGCTACCGTGCCACCAAAGCGCTTAATTATCCACGAATCCTATAAATCTCGCGACCGTGTACGATAAATTAGTATGGAAATGGGCGCCAAGATAAGTCGCAAACGCCGCTCCGAAACCGATAAAAGCAAAATCCAAAGTAAGCAGGCGTCGGCGTATGTAAGAGCCCGGTTAGCGCGTCGCCGAAAATTCAATTTCCATTATGAGAGAGAATCATTGAGTAATCATTGTCCGATCATCTTGTTACAATTATAACTCGCGTGTTCGCATTAGCCGTAAAACGGTTAAGAAGCGCCGGTTCGATCCAAGGAAAATGGGCGCAAGTTCGGCGATTTAGCGCCCATCGCTCGTGTACGCAAACTTTCGTCTGTCGTTAATCGTACTTTCGTAATCGCGCGCTCGCGTGCCTAAAATTGTAGTTGTCAGTTGGATAGTGTATTGACAATTGACATTGCAGGTACTGGGCGCTTAAGGCAATCGATATTGCTCATGTCGGGGCGTGTCTCACAAATTTTTCTTTTCATTTTTGTTTCAACAGGCAATACTGCTATTGTCGTTTCGGCTCGCAAAATCTAGCACTTCGTATGCGATATTAATATTCACGTTGGTATGTCTTTCTCATTGCACTGCATTCAGCCATAGAGCTTTATGGGATGTGGCATAGAGTAAATATTGGAAAAACATCAACGTTTGCGTCCATTTAAATGCAAAAAAAATCTGCGACGAGCCAACGAGGAAAAATCCATGTATTTACGTTTACTTCTGGTCTAGGCAGCTTTTCGCTACCGTGACAGATTTGCCAGATTAGTTGCATTACTTTGGCGTCGTATATTATTATCTGTCAAATTATAAATTTCATGGCCAGATTCATTGATAAATTATATATATAATGCTGCTGTAAATTGTTATCGCTCGGCTATAATGATAATCGCCGATGAATCGGCGTGGGAGGAGTTTAGATTGGGAGCCCTTGGCGATTTCCGACCGATGCTTGTAAAAACTTATTTTTCTGCCACGAATCGCGGCGTTTTTAAGAGGATGTGATCCTATTCGAAACACATCGTTTCGAAAGTCAGCAATAAGACACCATGTCTCGATGTAGGAGAAAGAACGTCATTTATGCTTAATTAAATATAGCATTGTAATTGAAACGTACGACACGAGCTCGGCGCACTCAGTCAGTCAGTTTTCAAAATCGATTTTCCTTTTATGCCACTTGATCCCCACTTTATATCCCCACCAATCGCTAAACACCTTATAATCTTCCAATGATTTGATCGGCTCAAATTTCCTTAATAAAAACGAAAAGCCGCGCCACGAGTGAGAGAGATCGAGATATGTATATATATATATATATATATATATATAGAGAGAGAGAGAGAGAGAGAGAGAGAGAGAGAGAGAGAGATAGGGATAGAAAGAGAGAGAGATAGAGAGAGAGAGAGAGAGAGAGAAATCGATCGATCGAAAGATCATAATTGGTAAAAGAGTAAAATATTATTTACCTACACGGAGACTGATGTACGTACGCGCGTGCTTCGATTCACCTTCGATCGTAAATACTCGTATAACAAGGAGCATAAATTATTCCGTAAAAGTAGATAATCTTTATTACCATTATCACTTGTGCTTCGTTCCGAGAATGATTTAGCGCTGCTACGACACGGGCAAATATAAATCCCGGTTATTCTGATCTAGTTAGGCTTTTCTTTCGGATCGCCTCGGCCGATGCGGCCGTTCGCGAATAACTGAAAACGACAAGCCAATGGAAAGGCAATCGGACGATCGCCAGTGCCGCGACCCTCGAGGCCTCGACTCCCTTATCGGCCAGCAAGGTCGTTTACCTTATCGAAAACTTTCTGCCCGCGGTCTCCGCTCTCTCGATTGCGCAAGGCAACGAACGACAACTCGGCGTTTTATCGCCGACGAGTCGTACAGGCGCCGTAGTATTTATTATAATAACGAATAGCGGCGAATGCGAGGCGACGACGCATCGAGTGTCCGGGAGCGCGACCGGGAAATCGATTATGCGAGTGCGTGAAATAATTACCAAACAATCGCGCATTTATATTGGGCATTGTCGATGTCAACCTCGTTCGCCGCATTGGGGCTTTGAGTCGTGGTTAGGGCATGGCGAGTGGCACGGTGATTGGCGATAGGGGATAGGGTGTAGGGAGGAGAGGCAGAGAGAGAGAGAGAGAGACGAGAAGGAGTAGGAGAAGCGGTGCTGGATTAAATAGAATGCAGTGAGTTTCGAGGCATCGGAGGCTCTGCGCGGGCTCGGAATTTTTAATCGATCATATCGTCAAGTGGAGCCACGTCGGCCCGCCACAACAACTTCGTCTACTTCGGACTTCTTGACGCTTTGAAATTTTCTCCACGACGGCGCATTCGAGCATTATTATCCAGCCGACGCCTATGCCCGGCCTTTCCTGCAAGATAATCGAGCTTTCGACGAGGATTTCGAGGATGACTAGTCGGTAAGAGTAAGTGCCGGGCTAACGATGATTGCGACTACGTATTATACGCTCGCGCTAAGCCTACTTACTTTCAGCAATGTCACATTAGCCATTGCTTATTTGAAATGAGATTATAAGCAACGCCTTAAGATTATTAAGCAATCTATTCTATTACTTGGTATCTGGTAGCGCAACATTGCCAAGCTGCAATTTGATATGCAGAGCGAAGCAATGCGGCGGAGTGCAAGGAGAGAAGGAAGAACAATGAGCTCGAGTCGATTGGCGCTGTTTGTCATAAAGTAAAGTATCGACGCGAAAGTCGATTCGAGTATTTTAATTATGTCGTTGGGACCCGGGACGGATAAATACGATTCATGGGCTATTGAACGGGACGCGCGGCGACAATTCACCGCGGGCCGAAAAATCCTCCTCGGCCGACTTTTACCGCGATTTTGGCGCGCGCGCGCGAGGTCCCATTTAACGGCAGGCGGCAACTCGTCGTTTATCGCGATATTCGCCTCTGACAAATAGACGCTACGCGACGATAAATGACTTATCCCGCACGGCCGAGTTATGGTCGCGACTGCGAAAATGCGCGCATTCCCATTCGACGTGTTCGTCCCGGCTCTTTTTTTTTTCTTTTTTTCTTTTTTTACAGAAGGAGAGACGATTAGTCGCTCGCACGCTACGTTTGAAATATCGCGAGTTTTTCGCGAGACGTTGTTGTTTGGATTACCTTTCGAGAAGTCTGTTGGCTTGAGGATGGGAGGAGCCTCGGCTCATTGACGTGTCGATTATGCTCGTCGAGGTCTGGTTATGCTAATGTCGCTCTATTCTCGCTTGTTTATTCCAACTGGTCTCTATACAAATTTTATTTCCGGTGAAATTTGACTTTGAGAATTCGACGAGGGGTGGGGTCGATTCGACCGGGATGGGATGACGCGCCGCTAATACGATACAATGGAAAATCATAAATTTTCCTTTGATATGATGTTCGTTGATACCAGAAGCTCCTACTCCATACAACTTACATTTCGAATTTTCTACGGTAAGACCAGAGTCATAAATTGCTAATAGTAATTGTATGAATTAATTAACGATGGTGGCTTTAAAGCGCGACCACTATAATTTAGTTTCCTTATTAGCTACGCTTTTATCATGCCTGATTTTTATCATCGGCGAGGCTTTTCACCTACTTTCCACCTCTCACGATTAAAAAAACATTAACATTTTTCAATATGAATTTCAATCGTAAGTATTCAAAGCTTTAAGAAAGCCATACCGTCCCCCCCCCCGCCCACCCACCCACCTTTTCTTATTACGTACAATGTTTCGTTTTGTTTGCTCATGCCGTAAAGTTTCATTAAATGATATATTCGTCTTATCTCCGCTCGATACATCGTCTTTAAATTGCAAATAAATAGTTATAATTGCAATTACAAACCATGTTCTTCCATTCTATTTATAAACACAAGGATTAACGTACGCAAACTTACCTTCTAATTTATTCTTTTTCTTATCAGCGTGCACACGTAAATATACATGACCACGTATCCACCCACCAAGCTACCTACCTACCTACCTACATGCACGCACGCACGCACGCACTCATGCACATATCTCGAGCACGAACACTCCTCACTCCGCTCATTGGAAATATCTCGCGCATCTCCAACCTCGAAATTAATGTCTTTATAAAGCTTTATACGTTCACACTAAAGATCAAGCTTGTACGACAATCACGCGCATTCAACCTCATTACCTCGATTACAAATTTATATTAGAACTAACTGTTATCAATTGAATGAGACTACCCACGCACACTTTCTGTCACAATATAGGCCGCTACGTACATTATAAACTAATGACTCACGCGCCGAACCTTCGTAAAATACTGGCCATACGGTGCGTCAAAAATTCGTAATTGAAGCACAGACTCGAGCGCATCGTTAGGTTAGGTAGTCTCATTAGCAGCAATGCAGCTTAATGTACGAGTGAATCACGTAATCTGGCAATTCGGCTAGTCGAAAATGATGAAAATTGCCTTTTCATTTAGCCGATATGCTCGCTTCTAAATCTTTGTCGCTAATGAGCTTATCCAGCCTATTAATTACTTACCGTAGAAATGTAGGCCACGGATTGCTGATTCAATAATCTGAAGAAGGTAGACTACGGGCTTATAAGCACTTGGACGGGGAGCTAAGGAATCAGCTTCGGTCTATTAAATTATTTCATAAATAGGTAATCAGGAACGGGAAGGAATCAGCTTCGGTCTATTAAATTATTTCATAAATAGGTAAATGCAATGTGATTGTCGTCGGTGTTGCCCGGCGACCAAGTGAATTGCAACGAACACTTAAACTGACTATGATTTATTATTTTCCTTGATTTTTATATTAACTACGTAGGCGCGAGCTAATCAAAAGCATATATTTACGCATAATTTAATAATAGGGAATTCGATCATAATAATAATAATACGCAATTTAACACAAAATGCCAATTAATCCGGTGGAGCCTTGTATTTTTCAATGATTGTGTATTAATATCAATCCAATATGAATTCGAGAGACAAAATCTCACGTTAAAAGTATTGCACTTTATAGGAGAATTAATTAGAAGAATTACAATAATAAAAGACTGTAGGTATGTTAAATAAAATGTAAATAAAACAAGATTTTTAATTTCAAACATTATATAATATTTAACGAAAATGGCAAATCGATGCCAATAAACAAGTTGGATGATATCAAATGTACATTTATTTATAATTGCTTTTATCATTAGCATGAATTATGCTTTTGCTGTTTAATTGATCATATTGGAAGAAACGTTTTCACTTTTACTTGTTCTTTGTTGTTGTTGTTGTTGTTATTCTTTTTTTTTTTTTTTTTTTTTTTTTTTTAACATTTCACAAAGACTAATTCGAAATAAGAGATTACAAAAGAAATAATCTTTACGCAGGATTATTCATTTCAAAGATAATTAAACTCATTAAAAATCTTGATTAAGGTGATTGGTGGAGCAATAATTTTACATTTATAATAATTTTCATTTAAGCAATTTAGTTGTTCATCTAAATCCATTTGATTCTTTAATACAATTTCGTATAAAAAGCCAAATGCATGCCATTGGATATGAAAATATTCCGATTCACTTACTTTCATCTCCGGCTCGTACTTTTCGTACGGGGAATCTCTCGTGAGACAAAAGTACTGCCAAAGTTTGTAAAAAGATTGAATATTTATGTAAAGGGACTTTTTTTTTAAACTTTCTTTTAGAATTCTTTCTGACTTGGATTTCGACCGTGCGAATGTGCCTTCAAGTGCCGGCCGTCAAGAGGCAAAACGTAACGTGTGCTTTTTGCAATTTATCTAATACCCATGGCAATTCTAAAACTCGCAGCTTCCAGCAAGATCGGCAATTGAATTTCTGAAGAATAAATTGTTGTTAATTACAGGATAGAGCTTTATCATTTATCATAATTTCGTCCGATTAATTATCTGTGTCCGTTGCGAATGATCCTTAGTGAGCTACGGCTCGTTCCAATCTCTTGTCTAATCTAATCTCGGGATATTGTAAACAGAGATGACGCAAGTGCATCAGCAAAATTTCTTACACAAACTCACACGATATCGCCAACGACGACGACGACGACGACGACGACGACGACGACGACAATGAATACATCTACTCGATACAATCGAAGCCAATTTTGATGGGAAATTCATAATTTAACATTGTCGATCGATAAATCTTGCCCCCGCGGGATAAGCTGGAAATAACAAAGCCGAGTTCGTTGTTGGCCTTCGAATTGAATCTATAATTGGATTCGAGCAACATTAATTTCATTTCCTCCATGCTTATTTACACCACATGCATGAATATCTTCATCATTTTTCATGGGGCCGTTCTCGCGAAGAAGAATGATGTATTAAAGTGACCAAGTCCCTCGTGACAGCTCGACTCCCCGTATCTGCGGCTTTCTGTCTTTCTATTTGAATCCCCACCCCCCACCACCACCACCACCACCACCACCCAATCGCACCAGACCGTCGAAAATCCTACAGAGCGCGCGAAAATGTTCTCGGCGTGAGTGCACGTGCGCGAAGCACGGGAAGGCGTACCGAGCTGGCGGGGCGAAGCGATTAACGATATCGTGGGCTTCGGTCGGGACCGTTTCACTCGTCGTTCGAGTATCGGCGCGATCGCATAAATCAGTCACCGCGAAAAAAAATCCAACATCGCCAGGCGAAGATGAAGAAACGCATGACGCTGGGGAGTGGGAAGCGGGGTAGTGGTGCTAGTGGCGGTAGTGGCGGTAGTGGGGAGGCGGGCTGGGGGCTGGGGGCGGCAGAGATGGCGGAGGATCGATGCAGCGGCGAAGTCGAGTCGGTCTCGTGGTGAAGATAAGCCGGGGGAAGTGTGGCCGGCACAATGGTCAATTTAAATGAGCGGCTCATGCTCGACCAAGTAATTTATGTTCGCTCGTGATGAAGTATTTTGAAGGATTGCCTCGGCCCCATAGGACTTCGCGCCCGGAGCCGCACAAATAAAAAGACCGACATATAGTATTTAAATTGCCAGGACGCGCACGATCTTAGGCGATGAACGGCGATGGTGCGCGACGAGCTTTCATCGACTTTGTTGCAAGCGTCGCGCAACCTTGATCGAATCTCGTTTGCGCTTTTAACGAAGTAGCGGATACCGGATATTTGTCGGGCGGCTTGGACAGGTCGAAAATACCTTGACGCCTTCTAATGCGAGACGATCGCGAACACGGTGAGGAGAAGGAGGAGGAAACGACGGTGGTGTAGGTGGAGGAGGGTATGGGTGGGGGATGGGGTGAGGGGCGGGGCGTGGGGAAGCTCACTAAATCGGCGTCCGCAATGTTTCATTCGTCGTTCGCTCCGAATCGCTCGCGCTCCAGAAAGATCTACGTTTGATTAAAGATTCTCCGTTGGAATAATAATTGCCGCGTGTCGTCCATAACAATGTCGATCGCTGAAACGTTGGAGCGGAGTGGAATCGAATGGCGGGAAAAAGCATCGATGTCTGACGATCTTTGAACGAGACAGGCGTCACAGTGCGCCTAAGTAAGGCGAAAACGTGGGATAAAATATGTATTAGGAAAGTGCATTGGCTTGGAGTGGAAAAATTGTAGACTCGTTAGTTGATGCGACGCCGTGTAAAAAGGCATTAGCATATTATTTATGGATACGGTTGAAGAGATTTTAATTGTGAAAATTCAAAGGTCTTTATGGAAGCGATGGCGAGGATCGTTGCAAAAATCGTTGATTTAATCGTTAATTGTGTGAGTTAAGGTGCAATGGAATCATAACCGGTAAATGCACACTTGACTTAGAAGAATACTTTTCAATGCTATTTTCATAAATTAAAGCAGCGATTTCTCATGCTGTAAAATTGCTTTTACAGAATTGCCATTCAATTAAGGCTTTCGCGTAGTGGAAGAGGTGACAAGCTTGGCGAATATTTCCAATAAATCTTGCAGCATAATGCTTGTGATTGTAAAGCACAGCTCTTGTAAATACGAGAAGTATTTGAGCGGCGCGCAAGTGAAAAAGGAAAGTCAGGAAGATAATAATAAAGTGCCGTCGAGCGATTGTTATGTCACTTCACTCCTTTCAATATTAAACGTTATTAAGCGAGCTGATTAGACATGTTCGGTTGTGTTAATCAGTATCGAAGCCTGACAAGTTTATGACACTGCCCATAAAAACAATTACCAAACACTGGATTTTGAAATTGTAATATTAATGTCATTTTGTTTTATATGATCGTTGCCTCGTTTCGTTTGGGTTGATCGTCTCATCTTTATGTGTCGCGTTTTTGTTTTGTTTTGATTTTCAACGAATCTCGACTGCCTATGGATCTATATGCCGATAATGCGAATAGATGAGAAGAAACGGCAAATAAAGTATTGGCGCGACTGTAATAATCTCAGCCCTATTTCACATGTGTTATTACAGTTTTAAATGGGCGCATGGGCTCGAAGGAAAATGGAAGCGAATAAACAAGAACCGGAGAACAAAGGATCAAAGACAATGGAGCAAATTATATACGGGGATCGCTCTCCCATCGAAATAATTCTATTCTCAGGCGGTATACTTAATTAAATTAGCCCGCGATATCATGTTGGATCGGGAGATACGAATTTATTGTTTAAGCAAGTTGACATTAACGTTTCCAACGCCCATAAAAATGTCTATGTCGGTAGCTAAAGCTTTCGCGTACATAATACCTTCAATGCTCAAAGCCCAAGCCAGCTTTACGACACCAATAAAATAATTCACTTACTTAGGCGCATTATTTTTCTTTAATGCAATCGAGACACTTTATACGGCTATCATTTTTCTCCATGACGCGCCCAACCCCATAGAGGACAAACAGCTACGCTTATCGCTCGCAACTGGCAACAATACAGTTAGGCCCCTTGTTTGACACGCGGCCCCGTTGTCGCTTCCAACAAAATAAACACGATAAATCCATCGAAGCCCCATTACCGTCTTACCGAAATCAACCGAGAGTCCCGCCATAAGCGACGCCTCTGGCAATCGACGAGTTACGGTGCCCATGAAAAATCTCTGGGAAAAAAAAAAGACCGGGGCTAGAGCGTGGGCGTTTTACAAGCTTTCCCCCCCCCCCCCCCCCCCCCCCCGCTACCGCTACCGAACCACCACTCAGTCCAAATAGGCTTTCATCGTCGTTCTTTGACGCAATTGCCTCGTTACCTGCATCCTCGCCCTTTATACAACGCGACATTCACGCCACGGAAATCAGTGCTCTCTCTCTCTCTCTCTCTCTCTCTCTCTCTCTGCCCACTCGCCCCAGCTCACCGATAAATCCGACCTGACGATCGGACTTCCTGCATCGATCATTGATGCCGGTTCTTGGGAGCCATCGAACGCTACCATTAATCCCCCGTTTCCCATACAAACACCCGACTGGGCAGAAAAAGTTACTTGGTGGCGCTTCGAGACGAAACGGCCGTTATTAAGTGCTGACTCGTCCTGGGCGATCGGCCGCTTTTTTTCACTTTGACTCTCGTGATCTGCTTGATCGCGTGTGAGGAGTGAAGAGGGGGTAGGGGGGGGGGAGAGGTGGTAGCGATGGTATGACATAGTTTTTGCGCTAGCGAGCCAGTCAATGGGGAATAAGAGGAGGAAGTGGCCTGGTCAGTCGTCGTAATAAAAATCTTTATTATAATTTTATCGTAAGCATTGGGGAGACATGGCTGAGCGATCGGTTACTTTCTAATCGATTTTTCAGTTATATCCTCTAATAACAGTGGATCCACGCGGATGCTCTTTAAAGTTCAATCGTAGTAATTTATAATTGCTTAATGTATCGGCTTATGATTTGTACTTTGTTTTATTAAATGATAAAACGCGATGATGGAGGGCCGTATTAATGTCAATATCGATAATTTCTTCCGATTTAATTATACGCTTCATGGAGACGTTAGGGTTTAGCCATAAATACTTGGTTATTATCGCCATTCCATTTGGTGAAATTTTTATTTATCGAGAAAATATATTCCGACGCTTCTAAGACGACAAGGAAGCTCCAGCCGAGCTCAGTGATTGGATGCTTCTCGAACTCGTTAAGTTCCACCGCCTCGCTTTTCCTTCCTTTTACTCTTTACCGCGACGTCAAGCAAAACTCGCGCCCGTTGAATGGGCGATAAAAGCATCCAATATGGCCCACGTGCTACCCGCACGATTCACATAAGCGATATTAGCAGTCGTACAAACATAATTATGTCAGCGAATGAGGACCGAATCGATAGGCCGATTTTATCAATTTTCTTGTTTTTTTTTTTTTTTTGTTTTTTTTTTTGTTTTTTGTTTTTTGTTTTGTTTTTTGTTTCATCAATCCAGAATGGTCGACTCTCGAGCGACGATGAGGATGTCGCCCGAGAGTAAAGTAAGTCCGTCGGGTCGTTGTACCTCGGTGATATTCACGATGTGCCTCGTAAAGCCGAGAGAAAAAAGAGCGGGAACGGATACTTCAATGCGCGCGCATATTTATTTCGACGGCAGCTCGGCGGCTTCCAACGCAAATTCCATTCAATTTCCCATTCGGGAACACCGCCATGAGGATAAAGCGAGAGTGTGGATTCTAAGCGCGTGGCAGCATGTGCAAGTAGTTCATGCGCTCAACCGCACTGGAAAAATTCACGTAAACGAGGCGAGATAAGTCCAAAGTATTAAATTAATAAAGTAAGATAGTGGACCGTTTCGTCCGGCTAACTCGTGCAACAGTACAACTAATCATTATAATGACCAATTAAGATTTATGGCAAATACATATGAACGCGAATATATATATATATATATTTCTCAATACAAATTTACGAAACGTAGCTCGTGCGCTATGATAATAAAAGCGCTGCTATCATTATATAATGGAGGTTGGTTGGTTGGTTGGTTGGTTGGTTGGTTGGTTGGTTGGTTGGTTGTTGGTTGGTTGTTGGTTGGTTGGTTGGTTAGTTGTTGTTAGAGTGGCGTGCATTGAACGTACCACTCGGCGGCGTTCTTATCAATTAATAACAATAACAATAAGAGGCCGAAGAGTAACGGTCGTAAAGCGGAGGAAAAGTGAGCTTTCACGATTAGCAACGCTTCGACCGCATCTCGCACGCCCATATCATTGAATTAATTCGAAATGCACGTATACACGGCAAATTCAAGGAACGATAATAAAAACCGCTCGACCAATGTGGTTTCCTTTAATTTCAAGCGCTCGATTAACGAACGCCGAGCACCTTCGAGACGCCCGGTTCCGCAAGTCTATTCTTCAGAATCCTGACAATAATAAGTACGCCGGCGAACAACATTAAAAGTTAAGTGTACGAAATGTGAAAGTTGCCCGGAAAATTCTGTACCACTGCACCACACCACGCGGACATTGCTACAAAATCTACTCACCCCGTGTCGCCGATGTAATCTAACATCCGTATCTTGAGCATGTCTGGGCCGCCTCCAGATCAGCCTTCCTTCAATGGGCCGGGGTGCTGGTGATGGACTTTGACTCTTTGAAGGGTGGGAGAGAGAGAGAGAGAGGGGGGGAGGGAGATCCCGTTTCTACCGCACCCCAGATGTGAGTCAAGGGAGTCCTGGGAGCCGTGGGGCCGCAAACTACGCCTTGATATAGAGAAATTACGCGCACTCGGTACACCCGGTCCGCTTTGCCGATATCCGTAATATCGCAGTCGCAGTGGCAAATCCACTCGCGGAACTGTCGACCACTGGGTCTCCGGAGACCCACGGCCCCCCGAGGGCCCGCTCTTCTGCGCCGACGACTATAAGAACGCGCGTGCTCGTGATGAGAGGTCGAAGCGGCGCTGCGTGCATGCGTGCGTGCGTCCCGAATTAGCTCGGCGTCCGTTTCTGGCTGCGCGTCGGACCGGCGCTATCGGGTCGCCGCCGCAGGACCGACTGAGTCGCTTCGCTCGCGCCCGGGACTTAGGCCTCGATGTGCATCGGCTGCCTCTCCGCGCTCCCCCACCTCCTTGGCGCTCGAGCCTTCATCTCTCCTACACGCGCGGCACGGCACCTCGCCCTCGTTGCTGCTCTCGTTTCCTAGCTCGCGCGCCTCTCTCTCTCTCTCTCTCTCTCTCTCCTACTACTGCTACTACTACTACTACTACTACTACGACTACTATCGCTCGCTCGACGCTCGATTGACGATGATGACGCTTGTCTCGCTGGACTACGGTCGGGAAGTCCCGACAGGGACGCGCTGCGCCACTGCGCCATGTGTGCCCGGGAGACGGCGAAAGCACTGCCGTTGGCGGCTAGAAGAAGATGGAGATAAAGCTCGCCACGCGTGTTTGTTGATGCAAGAGAGGCTGCGCGGCATTTATAAATATTGGAGACAATCGCGGGAGGAAGCGCGCGGAAGGCTTTACTTTCATTTTTTTCTTCCCACGGACCGGGAAAATTGACGGGCGCGACCAAGGCTCTCGCACCCCACTACCCCGCGCCCTCGATTTTTCGTCGGGCGCGTGCGCCTATATTTAGAACCGGATACTTTTGACGTCTAATGGGGAATCGGGCTGGGAATGCAAAACGGATCCTGAGATATTAATGCACGATAGGCCGAGAACTTAATCGACCGGCGCGAATCGATTTTCCATGGCGCGCAGCGTTTTATAAGAATTGGCCAGCTTAGTCGCGCCGTAAGAGTTCGATCGGCACGAGTACTCGGAACTTGGAGGACTCGGAAACCGGCAATTTCGCGCTCGACACACTCGCCCTTCGTCCCGAGATCCCAGCTTTATGCGAACATGCCAGTCTTTTCGATTCTTTAAAGCGTTTCGCCACTCTCTCGCAATTACTGCTGTGATTCGCGCCAATGATAAATAATTGACGATGTAGGTTAATGTTATTGCACACAGCCATTAATCCTCTATTAAATCAGAATTATTTTAAGTCTTTTGGGGACCGAGTTTTTCGAAATTTTGATTGAACTTGCTTAAACATCCTGTTAGCATTAACTATCTGTCTATTTAATAAAGCCATTCATTTATGTACGTAAATATTGACACGGGAAATATATTGTGAAGGGTACGGGCGGATTGGGATTGGAAGAGGACTGTGGGAGGGGGAGGGGGATGGGGGGCGAACGCCCGCGCGCGTTTATACATCAAATAAATAATAGTGAATTAAGGGAGACTTTGTATTGACGAGGTATCGACATCTTATCACTCCCAAGGCATCGGGCATTAACTCATGGTGCAAGACCGTTATTTATGTAGAACCACAGGCTTTCAATTCTTTAAGCGCATTTCAATAATTTTTGCGTTCGTGAGTCATGTTTACAAGGAAATGTGGACTATTAGAAGAAGTAAAAGTTTTTCTCGTTAAAGCAAATAACGTGTCTGGCCAGAAAGGGGAGAGCTTTATCAGTTAATAATAGTGCGATCTGGTCCAATACACACAAATCCTGTGAATCACAATTCCATTAATATACGGTAAAGTGGATATATTTAATGAAATATTGTCAAAAGAATAAAAGAAAAAAAGAGAAGAATTAGAAAATAAAAACATTATTGTAAAAAGTGTCTCTTCAATAATGAATAGAAAATTCTTGGTAAATTTTAAATTAAATTTTATTCGAAAAATACACTATTCGTCAAATATACACATATCGTCTTGAATGAGTAACGTAGCGTATCTGCGAGCAAATTGGAAAATAATTTTTTTCCCCAAGAATGGCTCGAAAAATGGCTCCGAACATGCCATTCCACTATTTCCTACCATTGTCCAAAAATCCAACAAATTTCTCAATTTTTTAGTGTCATCTCGATCATAAACTTAATTAGTTTACAACTACATTTAAAAGAGTACTCGCTCGTTAAAAGTGGAATTCATTATAACAATGACGAGTGCGAGCAATTCTATTCCACACGTCCCCACGAATTACTTAATATTCCTCAATTCGCTTTCTACGCGATCGTGAAACCATTGTCGTAAAATTAAAATAGCTCATACATACATTAATGCGTGATGTAAATAACTAATTCTTTCAACAAAGTACGTCCTCGGCTCTAAACTGCATCGAAAATTCAATTAAATTGCCCGGCTAACAAAGTCAAGGGACCCTCCTCCGCTCCTTCGTCCATTCTTCCCCCAGATAGTGTAAAGATCACCCCCCCCCCCCTACCCCATTAACCCATACCACCACCACCATCCCCTCCTGATACACCACTAAGCCGAGTCTTTTCATCACCCAAAATTCCGCTCCGACAAAACTTGCGCTTGCTTGCTTGCCGTTGTTTTTCAGCCACGCCGCCATAATTTCAAGAGAATGGCTTTTAAATGAAAGCGAGCGCCGCCACATATTTCAGAAAATTAAGCGACTACCCCCCCCCCCTACAATTCTCATTGCCGTCGTAGTCGCCGCTTCTCGCAGTCGTTTAGATAAAATATGGGGCGGAGACGGTCGCATATTCGGGTAGTCGCCGTAACGAGCGTAGGCCCTCGGTTTTACCCACGACGAACTTTACGCACCGTCGCAACTATTAGTGAAGCGCACTTTAGTTTACATGCAAACACTGTCAATCCCTCCCTACTCATAATCCCGCTCGATCGGAACCCTACGTCATCTTTCCCTTCCGCCCGCACCGCGCAAAAATTCGTTCTTCCTTTTTCTTCGTCGCTCGAGCGTCTTTCGATTTTTGCTCGTCGATCGATACGACGACTAGAGTTACGATAGTCTCGTTCTGCCGTGCTTTTTCTGTTTTGTTACAGTGGACGCCGACCCTCTTTGCCTGGATTGACTCGTTAATTTATTATCGAGAGTTGCCTCGCACGCCCAACGCCCCGTCAATTTCAATTGGCTCGTTAAACGATGCGATACTCTTCCAAGACAATTTCTCTTCGATCCCCCCCCCTCCTTCGCGCTCACACTCTCTCTCTCTCTCTCTCTCTCTCTCTATCTCTATCTCTATCTCTCTCTCTCACTCACTCACTCACTCACTCACTCACTCTCTGATTAATGTTAGTGACATTCGCGAAATTTGTGCACGATGAGAAAAGCACCGATCGCGAACCTCTGGGATTTTTGCTCTAATCACGAGCGATAATTCCCATAGGGAAAAGTTGGCGTTTTTTTCCATCGAGAACGCAATTGAGAAAGTTACACTTTGCGTGAGCTATTACGTAAAGCCGTAATTCTCAAATAGAGCACGGCGCAGAATATATTGCACCTTGTAATAACCTCAATCAAAATGAAATGGCTTAACATGCAAATTGTACGGCTCTGTATCTTATTCGTCGGGATTTGGAAAGAAAAGTAAAAAAAAAAAACAAAAATTCGTTAAACGTTACAATCGACCTCCACATATCGTTTCAACCTAAGTACGTGTACGCGAAGCATATTGTCGGCGGCTCGACAGTGGCCATTTCTCTGAAATCACGTGTACAATAGTCAAATGCGCTTGGCTCGCGTTGTGAAAGTCGAGCCAGTGACGTCACAATTGGCAAACCGAGGCTAGGCGCTGCCTCCGTCGTAGCAAGGTCGACGATAAATTCTCTCTCCACCCGCGAGGACTTGGCGTAGGGCGGGACGGGTGTTGGGTGCTCGTATGCACGCTGACCGCGGTGTAGTGGGGGTAGGTTGAGGAGAGACGGGAGATAAGGCGGACGCGCGCAGGTTAATTAAAATTTTACGAGCATTATTCGTCCGTTATGTCGGGAGGCAAGGTTTTGAGGGGCAAAAATGCTAACAGTTTGCGCACGCCAATGTTGTTTTCCATTTTAATCATCTACGCGCACAGTCGATGTATCTCTTGGGCATTATCTTTCTTTTACACCTTCGGAAAAGAAACGACGAGCCAGCGCAACGGGAAAGAACGAAGTGGAAGAAAAATCGGGCTTATAAATTAAAACAGCCCGCGCGCATGCGTTTAAGCTCGCGACCGAGTTCTTTTGGTCATCGTCTTTGCGCTAGCAGCGCTGCATATCGCAAATGGATATAAATAAATCGAATTATCCGTCCGATTAAGTGACTGGCATTTGGACAGCACTGTACATCGAGGCACAAAGCCATTAATCGCAGATAAATATGCAGAGATAAAATAGTCACTGTCGGATATTATTTATTATAGAGTTGAAAATTCGAACATCAAATAAATAAAAAGTCGGGATTGCATTTTGCTGGTTACAAAGCGGTGCTAAATAATTATTTTGCCGGTTGACAGATAGCATTTGCAGAGTAAAAATTACATTGGCTTTAATTATTTTCGACTTGAATTTTTCTATCCTAAGCCCTCGTTCGTTTTGAAGGATTTATTTCAAAAAGTTAATTACATCGATATGAATAACTATATTAAGAAGTCTCCATTTCAAACAAGTTGAACCGAACAATTTACATTGCGCGATTGCTGCATATGCGGATACGTAGAGAGTTAAAGTCGGTTTCGTTTTTAAATTCGTTAAATTAAATTGTTTCCTGCACGTGCCTTGTTATCGTCCCCGCGCTTTAATCTTTTAACTTTAATTTAATCTTTAAACTTTAAAGAAATAATGCCCACTGTATTTTCTAAGTCCATACGTTCATCGACGCTTGCTTTTAGATCGTAAAATAATAAAAGCAGTAGGACGTTGGTTTGTCAGATTTTTCTGTGAATAGAAAAATTTCCATTGAATGGCAGGAAATGAAAAATTACAATAATAACAAATTTTATTGCAAAAGTGTATGGTATTCTCCCCGATATGAAAAGCAGTTTATTTCCGAATATTGCACTACGGGTTAGGCCCATTTGGATATTTTACCGATGACAGAAATTACCAAGCACTTTGCTACTATCAAATTTAAATTTACTACTCGTCAATAATTTTAATAACAAAATTTGCATTTAAACTAACAATGCTTTAATATTGCGTAGAGTACCAGGCTGATAAGGCTCTTTTTAAAACTCAATGAGATGTTTTTTTTTCTTTTTTTATTTTTTTTTTTTTTTTCTTTATTTGGCACATACTATTTTTGATATTGCTAATGAATTTAAAGAGAGAGAAAATATATAAAAATTGGTCAGAATATAAAAACTGACCGAAAAAATTATTCCCGATACATACACATGCTTATTTGTCAAAGGAAAATTCGCAACACTGATAATCATTGGATGTGTAGTGAAAGAAATTCCTTTCTCGTACATGCCGGTAATACGTATGCCCGAAGAAAAAGTATAAAAGGAGTCAGTAAATTTTTTACTGCAAAGACCGTCTCCGGTTTCGGTGGGTGATATCCCTAGGAAATCACATCAGGTCTACATCACCCGAAAGTCATCCGATGTTTCCATCGTAAATTTAATGGGATCCTCTTTAACTTCCTTTTTCTTTTTTGTGCTTATACGTTGACACTTTAGTACGAAAGAGCGGCACTAAAATATTATTTCAAGCATTAATGTTTATTGTTAGGGAAGCCTTTATAGGAGCAATCAAGCCCTTATTATTTAGGCAATAATAATATTAATAATAATAATAATAATAATAATAATAATAATAATAATAATTTATATAATAATAATAATAATAATAATAATAATAATATTAATAATAATCGGTATTATATTTTCAAAAATTTTATAAAATTTTCTTACAATCCTGAATGAATAATTTAAATTATTATTATTATATATATGCGTGGGTGTACATCGTTTCAAAACATTGACATTCGCTGCGATTCAAATGAGTGAAAAAAAAATCATGTAATATTGACTGAGGATACATCATCAAATACCCAACAATACTCAACAAAAGCGTAAAGTCGCGAGGAATATCGTTGCCACGAGACATTATTTTTGCATGTCTTTTGAAAATTTACCGTAGAAACGGTATTTCGAAATTCGCGCAACCGGCACAATGATAAATACAGAGCGAAAATAAATTCTCGCGTGATATCCCGCGCGACCCCACAACAATAAGAGCACCAATGCACGCAATGGAAACGGTTAAATCTTAATCGAAGTCACTCATTTTACTTCCGACTTGGAGCTTCCCACGGATAAACAAAGGCAAATGGACTGGTTCGTGGTAATTTTCAGAGTCCATGAATACGATCACAAGCGTCATTTCGTATTGTGAGTACAAATATGTAAAATAATCATATAGAAGTGGCAAACATTGAATTCTGTGAATTCTTGTTCTCGTAACTTTTCATCGACCATTTCGCTCGCTTAGCGAACCTTTTCCTAATGAGGGCAAACGCTTCTGAAGTAGTAATCGGATAATAAACATCGACAGATAAATAATATTTTCATTTATATTAAGCATTTTTAACGGGCACATATAACGGACATAACCAAGATAGATAATGTAGATTCATAGAATAGAATATTCCATATATTATACAATATTATTACTATTATCATTATCATCGTTATTATTGTTATTGTTATTGTCGTTGTCGTTGTCGTTGTCGTTGTCGTTGTCGTTGTCGTCCTCGTCCTTGTCGTTGTTGTTATTATTATTCGTATTTTAATAATCTAAAAGAACTTTTGTAAGGAACGATCTTATATACTTGATCGAACATGTTCTTTCAACAAATATTATTACTACTAATTTTCCATGTTTCCCGTTTGTCAACATCAGGTCGTTTTGCAATTAGTGAAAATCAATATTCAAGCTCGATATCGACGATAGTTAAACTACCAGAGTTTTATAAGTGACGATTGCATTATTCTTACATAAAATAGTTTACAAAGTTTGAATGAATACTATGATAAAATTCAATTATTTCAATTTATTTGAACAAAGCGGGACAGGACTACATTATTTGTTCCATTATAAATTTGTTTAACCTAGAGACACTGTTAACAATAAGAATTGAAATTATCATTAATTCCTCTATTTATCACTAATATGCGATAATAATCCCTCTGGAAATCTAATCTTATCTCTCAAATATTCCAAAGTCTTTTCAAAATCTCGAAACACAGACCCTGCAATTTCCATTTAGTTAAATTGCTCTCGAAACTTATGTCTTGTCTTTTGCAATTTTCATCATGTTTCTCTATTATTAGAATGAAATAAATACCCTAATTTTGTATGAATTTCTTTCAAAATCAATTTACTTGTAATTTGGGACGTACAAACTCGATAAATACCGGTTAATTTGTTAAAAAAAAAAAAAGCATCCAAATTTTGGCATTTCAAATTGGCCTTCCCCTCCACAAACGATGCCAATTTTTTCTCACAGTATTCTCTAACGACATTGTTGTAAATGATAGGCAAAAAAAAAAAAAAAAAAAAAAAGCAAAAGAAACGAAAACAACAATGAATGAAAGAAATTGCTCAAAATAAGAATGAAAAGAATAGAAAGTGAATTAAGTGGCAAGTATTATGTATGGCAGCAACTAATAACACGAACAAGTAACATGAAAAGACTCGTAGTAAAGTTGGAGACTGTAAAATTAATTAGCCAAGTATCGGCATAATCTCGTCGTAAATAATCAAGGAAGACTCGACGAGAGCAGGCAATGGAGAAAAAGGGGTCACTGCTGCCAACGACGTGCGAGAAAAAAAACAATGCGGCCAAAGATTACATAAGAGAGGACCGACAACGAGTTTGGCTGCGTTGTAAATCGGGATGGCCTTGCGCGAGTTCTACGGACCCTAGGGACCCTAGCCGCAAAAATTGTTGGAGCAATGATCGGGAGAAAGCGCGCGCGACTCTTAATTTTCCCTCGAGACATAAAAATTTCTCATCGAGAATGTTCTCACTTTTCGTCCCTTAATTCGTCCCGGGAAGATGTTGTTCGCAGTTAAAATCGACTCGTTTTGAGCGACGATAAGCTTGTATCCTACGAGGATCGGCGACCGATTATTAATCGGGATGTGATGATGTTTTTGTTGTTCCGATTAGCCGATAATTTAGTACGAGTCACGACATTGTCGCCGATTTCTCCAAATGTTAGTAGCAATGACTTAGGTCGAAAGTTTGTAATTAGTAACAATATCGAGTGCGATATTCTTGTCGTTAGAAGTACTTGTTTGTTACTCTTATGATTGTTGTTGCTGCTGCTGCTGCTGCTGCTGCTGCTGCTGCTGCTGCTGCTATTATTGTTGTCTTTAGCGTTATCGTTGTTCTTGTAAATTAGCATAGCATTAATTTTTTTTCACCGTGATGCATTTTTTTATGTTGCGCTCGTCAATCAGTTTGGCATCAAGTACTTTTGTTTTGTAAAGGAAACAAAATTGCTGAAATTATCGTACGCAATGGCAGACTCAACAAATCTATCAACGACCAGTCAATGATATTTACAATAATCATAATAGTAATGCCATGAAATAATTTACATACATTAAGGATATTTGATTGTTTTAAATTTGGCAATTATTATTCAATTATTTATTCAGTTTATTGCTCATTTCATTGAACATTATAAATAATTTTACATATTAATTTCATTGATAAAAATGTAATTATATTATGGCTTTGGTATTAATGAGTTACTCCACGAATGTTGCATATTACGGGCATAAATTTTATTAACTCAATAAATTGATGTTTAATTATAAAGCTTAGGTTTCAAAATACATTAATTTTGTAATTATATGGTTATTGTTACATACAACTGTTAGCGATCGAAAGAATTAGAATTTAAGTACGTTTGTAGTTATCGTCGTAGTAGTTAAACATGCAATGAGCCAGAAACTTAACGGCTGTAAATGAACACGATTTGTGCATTTATTTGTGTAAACAGAATAACTGCCCAGCATATGAAATTCTAAGTATCACTCTTTTTGAAAAATCTTTTTAAATAAATTACTGTAAATCACATTTAATGAACGAACATTTATAAATTATTTATAGGAATGTAAATGAGCGAGGATTTTTATTGGTCAGTTTTTATTAATCATCGTGCTACATTAAAAATTCCAATGACAAACATTGGATAGTTGGAGGGTAGTGGGTGTGCTTAAATATTGCATTATACGCATCTTTGGGATCGCACGTGTAATAATTAATGAATTTCTATATATGGTTAGCTTCTCCCGCCAAGGTCAAGGCACACATATTTTATATCAAAAATCACCTTACAGTAATTTGGGTTAAGCATCTTTTTACATTATCGAATTAATCTTTTAAAACTGCTCTTCATAGAGTCGACTATTATTACATTAAATTCTTCGAAACGCTCATTATGAGTAAAATGATCGAGGCGATACATTTAACGAGTAAGTTTTTAACTTAAATGTAGCTATCTGTGTGCTATTAGAGTACCTGGGGCGCTAGGCTCGGGTGATTACTTGGATGAAGTTTCTATAAAGTTTTGTTTGTCTCCTTTATGACACACGGGAGAAAACTGTTGAAAATACGACGATCCTATCTTTTTTAACGAAAATTTAATAACATCCTTACTTTCAAACTTGACATAGATCTCCTTACTTATATGGCCCCTCGACTAGGAGAAATAAATACATAATACTCCGGGGCGGAAAATTCGGTTATTCCAATGAAATTTTAAATAAACACGGGCGCGTCCACTCGCACGATAAAATAAGAAGGAAGCTCAAGTTCGGGCGTGAAAGTGACTTTCCTCGAAATCACGAAGAAAAGTTAAATATACAGCTGCCGCGCAGTCGCAAAGTCGAGCAAAGTAAATTGAAAGACAAAAGAAAGATGAAAGAACAAGGAAGAAGGTGAGCAAGAGTAGTTGCAACGTCACCTCCTTATTCACAATATCCTCGGCTCTCGATCTTAATAATTACCCGCGGCGGTCGTATTACTCGGCGACGACTTTATTGGGTCGCTCTGGCTGTTTACACACCAAGCCGAGGGCGACGAAAGCAATCGGAGAGCCTTCGTTTCTTTATGGAGGAGGCGTCGCGGGCAGGTGAGTCTCGGGGGTTCTGTTTTCAATTTAAATGCGGCCCTTCCGCTACACACCTCTCGCTCGTCCTCCTCGTGATTGTCTTTGGTGGGATCGAGATACGAGGGCTGATAAACCCAAGGCGTTTATATTTCATGCTCTTGCCTATGTTTAGCCGACTTGGCGATTACACATTAGCCGATTAAGTGTGCAATTGCGACTTTGTTGGAGCTAATCAATTCATTAATAGTAGATCTGCGCTTTGTAATTACAGGATTATTATTTTATTTATTTATTTATTTTTTTTTTTTGTAATTGCCCGATGGCCAAGCCGTTGGATTAATTCGACGAATATGTAATGAGCCGCGCGATATTCTGCCGATATTGCTGTTCGAACGAGAATTTCTTCTATTAACGCTATTGACGTTATTCCGATATGAAACATTCGTTATTCCGATAATATAATGCTGCTGTCGCGGATATATTTAATTATTCAATTACTATCATTATTAGAATGTATATACTTTCAATAAACAAGTTGTAAGTTAAATTGAAATTGATAGCATAGCTAAGAGCTTTGATGGGCAGAAATGAAAAAATTGGTATGAACAACAAAGATTCGATTGACGTTTTGAAAATTGTTTTATATAGTTTGTAAGATTTTCGCTCATAAGACGCTTTTGTAAGACGCTTTGTTTAGACATGTGCTTTTGTAAATGTTAAACATTCAAATGGCAAACGTTAAATCGACTGCTCAATAAATCATTTATTGAGAATATCGATTTTTCAAGATAAAACATATACGAAATAGAATACATAATTCATTTATAAGGCACTGGGAATCTGCTTTAAAACATTATTCATTATTAGCAAAGAAAATTTGATATCGAAATGGCATATTTAAGCTTTTAACGAGCATCGAGCTTTCCTAGCTAATTGAAAATAACCTACAAGCAAAAATAAGACGAATATGTTTAAACAATTGAGTTGCATGAATGTTATTAACAAACATTATAATATAGTAAACAATCATGTTCTTTGAATAAGCGATAATTCGAGGAATTATCGCTTCCATTATCACCGACTCTTTCTTACACAAATCGGCGACACAAATGGCTAAAAAAGCACACAAAAATAATTATCTTCGTTGATACGATATAGAAATTGTACATTCGACAGACAAAATAATACCGTCTATTCATTTACAAATCCAATACTTTTGTATTGGATCATTCGCAATAGTAGTGGAGTAATGACTAACCAACAAATTATTAATGATTTGTAATTGAATGTGAACTCATACATCAAGAAATAATAGCAATAGCGTGCAGATATCATTACTTTTAATTTAGTTTTTCAAACATAACGAACCAGTAACTTTCAACTTTAATGCTTAATTACATTATAAATCATTTATGGTAAGAATGGATAAGCGAATAGTCGTTTAATATAGCAAAATACTTTATCGATTAAGAGTAAAGTATGCGGTTCAAGTTACAATTGTGAATTTACAATGAAAAACATAATATTATTATAATCAAGTACATGATTATGTCATATATAATATAATTTAATTGATGTTAAACTACTGTCTCAAATAATTAATTAATAGCCTAGAGTTTGTAATACTAGCGTGAAGTGAAATTGTAATCTCTGGGTCATAAATGGTCCATGTATATACGCGCGCACACGCACACGCACACGCACACACACATAGGACGACTATTCTGAAATTCTTTTATCGAATAAGATAAAGACACTCTTACGACATTTTCGTTATTTTATTAAGAGAAATATTTCGATATGTAAATAAAAGCATTGTTTTGCATAATATTAACTGTAAGACGTTTAATCTGCTGAGACGCTAAGGCGTCGATGAGCTCGACAATCGTAAATTCTTAAAATAAGTAAAAGAAATAAAGTATAGCGTAATGATCGGTAATGTGACTGTAATAAATAAATGTGCTGAATTATCGCTGTTTGTTATTGATGAGACGGCGCGTTAAATGGCCTACAGTTTGTGAATCTATCATTGTTTACGTCGTTCCCCGATCATTTTTCCGTCGCTTACAAGTGTAATTCGAAAATCCCTGCTAATACAACATGTGCAGATAAAAGTTTTTATTACAAATTCTTCAATGAGAAAACAGTATTAACTTTTATTACAGAGGAAAATCATCTTGTTATTATGCTGCTGCGTTGCTGTATTTGCCATGAAACGGTCACGGTTCCTTACGACCCCCATTATCAAAAGCAATTGGTAGCATTTCGCATCGAGTGCCATTGATAAGCCAAAGTCCAGCCAACATCAAATCCCATATCATTCGACGGGAATAAAAATCATCCGACAAACTGCCTTAAAATATATTAGTCGTAAAATATTAATTAATCGCGCAGGAAGCGTCCAAATTCTAAAGTCCCCCATATATTTCACGGGAGACGAGCGCATTCCTATGGGCGAGTGCAAAGGTTATTTATCGCCGTCGACTGGGATCTTTATCTACTTTTTTTTCAACCACCACCACCACCACCACCATCACTACCACTCCACCACCCCCCAACCTCCCTCCACGCCGTAACGGAATCAAATGGGACGATAAACGGAAAGTCAAATTCTTTTACTTTATGTCGCGCGAGCGCCAAGTCGGTCTCGAGGCAATAAATTATGGCATCGCGCATTATGTATACTCCTGTCCTTGGGCGCGCATCGCAGACTTGGAGCGAAGCCGAGAGGGCCTCGACTTGACTTTCCTCGCGACGCGGATCGTCTTGTTCGAGGACAATCGGCCGAGGACGTCGTGGCCGTAGGTAAGCGCCGTTAAAGCGCGAGATGGACCGAAAAATTGTAAGGGCTGCTCGGTAAGAGCAAACGACGCGAGGGGGATAGCGGGCGTTTACGACTGGTAACGATCCAAAGTCGAGGCGCTTTTAAAAAGTTATGGCTCGGGAGTGAGGAGGAGGATGAAGAGGAGGAGGGGGAGGGGAGCGCGAGTGTGGCGCGCAAACGATCGAGCGAGCGCACGACGTTCGAGATGCAGAGGGGGACGCGTTATGTCGCGGATCGCATCACGGTGACGTGACTTCTTGTCTCACTCGACCATGAGAACGGGGATGGCGCGAGGACGCGACATGTAAGTGGAGAGAGTTCAAGGGGGCGGTGGAGATTTTCTTTTTACCTGTGCGACGTTGGGATTGATGGCCTGCGGCGCGCCTGTTGCCTCTCTTTCTTGGATTTAAATCGAAATTCAAGGCCGGACCAGAGCGTGAAATATCGAATGTAATCTTGCTTTGCTTGAGCGTAATTGCTTTTAATTTGGATTTATCCTTTATACGCGTGACGAATTCATGGTTCATGAATTTCGACGTGTTTTACGCACTTCTTCGTTTGAATAGCAGCCGCAACGTTTACAAACGACTAAGTGAAATTAAATTTAATGGCAACTTCGTGGATCTTGGGTAATTAAATACGCGTTTACTTACTCTTTGATTATCCATTGATTAATCATTACTTGCTGAGAAACTCGCTTGAAAGCGAACGTTTCGACATTGATTTTCAAAATTCTTCAATATTAAAATTTCTACGTAAGATAAGAGACTATTAAGGTCTTGCTGTCGTTGAACATGTATTGTTGTCCTCTTCCCCAATGAATAGCTTGTATTTTCTCGTGGATATTATTCATCTCACCCAGTAAGAATAATACCGCATGTATAATAATATCGGTATCAATGATTTTGTGTATTTTCACTTCGTGTTGCTGTATTTATTTATAAGCCATGAGAATGTCAAGCGTAAATTCTACCGCGCAATCGTTCCCATGTAGCCGAGTACTTTCGCTCGTTTATCATTCTATAAATCGAATTCACCATATTTCGAATATCATTAAAAAATTGTTATATCGTTGCTCATTGCACGAATGCGAGCCGAGTGACCACTCGACGAGCGAATATCGCGAAAAATAATTGTAGCAATGAGGGATTGGATGGCCTCATGGAATATCTGTTCACGCGCATGCGCTAGATCGAAATTAACTATAACAAGTTGATAACCGCTATATCGCTATTTTAGCATCGATGATAATAAGCTCAGACAAATGGATGATCGATCGGCTGTGACTTTGCCGAAAGAACGCAACGCATCGGCTGATATATGCTCTCTAAATTATGCCGAATAGTCGCGTCGCGATTGCCGAGACTTTCTTTAACCAAGGGACCATGTCGATTGGTATTGCCGTGATAAGTGCTGATCGATGACAGCGGCAGCTCGATTATCAATTTACCACTCTACCGTTCTTGCACGTGGTTGTTGCAATGGGGCGCTCGCATGTGAATACGAAAAGCCCGATAGATGGGAAAACGGATGATAGAGAGCGAGAGAGAGAGAGAGAGAGAGAGAGAGAGAGAGAGAGAGAGAGATAAAACTGACTAGCGACGTAAGGATTTTTGTCTAATCAGGGATTTTCACTTCGGGGCCGCTTATTCTACCATTATCGTTGCCAGATTGAGATGTAACCAAAGCCGCGAACATTAATGCGATATGATATTAGCGAGTGTTTGATAAAAGATTCGCTCAACTATCGATAACACGGATATTAATCTCTGTATCGCGTTTTATCGGTAAATATTAGCTTTCGGTCGGGTGGACGAGGACATAACCTATAATTTATTATTGAACAATCGTTGCAAGGCAATAATCCGACATTAAGGTGGCCTTGCATAAAGAATTATTTACTAATCGAAATTGAATTGGCTACTCGATATCGTGTCTTCGTCCATTATATAATAATATATAATAAGCACGCTGATGCTTTTATTCAGAAATGTCTGTTACTAGTTATTAGTTTTGTAAAGGGAGACAAATATAAAACAGTTATGACGTTGTGAATTTTTTTATTATCGTTGTGTTTGATTTATAGATTATTTTTATTATTATTTACGAGAAATTATAAGAATATATTAAATTATTTTGATTTCAACTACCTCGTGTGCTTTACGAATGGAAAAAGATTTTTCCTTACGACAGAGAAGTTATTAGAAATATTTGCGCCAAGTCTGTAATACCAGTAGTATTTATGTATGAAATTTGCCCTCGCGCTCGTGCTATTTTCTCCTTTTGAAGTTTAATATTGCGTTATAAGGGGGTAAAGAGCCACGTAAAATGACAAATAAATTTTCAATATTAGCACTGAAAATCGTAAGTATTCCAGACGTGTATGGGTGGGGGTCCTTATAATTTTCAAGGATTGTACACTCGAGTCGCTCGAATCGCAATCGCTTGCTTTAATAAAAATAAAAACTCGACGAAATATATATATATATATATATATATATATATATACAGTTTCTCCAAATTTAAAATTGGTATTTTTCTTTATCCCACTACACGTCTAGTCCACGGCCATGTAGTATCGGAACAAAAATGTTTAGGCGCACGAAAGCCCAAGGAGTTCGGCGACCCATCGATTATCGCTCGCCTAAATATTTTGTAATGCTAGCATTAACGTCGAGAGGCAGAAATGAAATCCGTAGTGCCGATGAGGCTGCGCTCGATAATATCGACTCCGTGAGTAAAGGGACGAAAGGGCGAGCGAAGGGTGACGATCGTAGTAAGTAAGCGAATGTATGCGCGCCCCCTACAAGACGTAGATATTTCCTAAAGTAATCTCACATCCCGGTATCCCGCAGATGCATTAGGTCACGTCGCAGCGTCCCCGGAGCCGTTGACTAGATATCCCCGTTCATTCGTTCGATCTGCGTCTCTTTTCATCTCTCCCCTCCCTGCTCGCTTCCGCGCTCTAAATAAATCCATCCCTGACCATCTTCCTCTGCGCCGCTCCTCGCGCATGTGTGCACTCATGTGTTTGCGCAACGTCGTCAGTCGAGGACGCCGAGAAATTGAAAATTAGAGAGAGAGAAAGAGGGGGGGGGG
>NW_011948413.1:12503642-12565340 GCF_000503995.2 Ceratosolen solmsi marchali
GGTGGGTGGGGGGGGGGGTAGTGATAGAGGGGAGAATTAAATAGGGTGGTGGATGAGGGTATTAGAAGACGCAGTACATGGAGAAAACAAATGTCGGAGAATATTCTGAGAGGAGTAACGAAGAAATGAGTAAGCAATTAATTGTTTTGGAAGTAATTGAGCTAAAAGTTAAGTTTGTTGTATACCAAGTTTAGGCTGGCAAAAAACTTTCTCCTTAAGATTTACTAGCCAACTACATCGTCTATATAATTTTGAAATCTTTCTTACTTGTAAAGTCAGCTATTAACTTACCAACAAAAACAACAACAACAACAACAACAAAAAATAAAGTAGAAAAAAAAAAAGAAAAAAAAAAGATAGACATCGATAAGCAAATAAGCTGAACTAGCAAAGCCAAATATTTAGGGCGAATAATGAAAGGTAATAATTGGTCTTGTGTAAATGAAAAAACTTGACTTAAATTTCCGTTAACTACGCGAGGCGAGATTAACTATGCCCGCGTTCTAATATCTATGTGTACCTACAATTTACTTTAACTATGCTTGTTATTAATGGATTGCATTGGATAAATTATATATATAAAAAAAAAAAAAAAAAGGAAGAAGAAATAAAAATGAAAAAAGAAAGGTAAAATAAAAGAAAATGGTGACCTTATGTAGTAGAATAAACAATGTGTCTCCTAATGATAAATAAATATACTTTTGCAAGAGATCAAACTTTTATACTCAATGTATTCGGCTAGATTTATTGTATTTTACAACATTTTATTATTTATTCACCAAATCATTTACTTATTTCTCTTTTAATTCAATTTATTGAAAATTTATTCGGTCACATATAAGTAATACACGTTAGTTTCTTTGCCAAGTTTTGACAATACCATTAACACTACACAAATGCAATAATTAATGAACAATTTATAATTACGAATAATATTGATATTTTGTAGTGGAAATTTTAGCTTAAATATTCTATGCTAATTGATTTATAAATTGCCTTCGTATCTATAAATCGGTCGACATTTAATTAACATTAAATGTCTCGTCAAGTTTTTTACTCTATTATATTTGTAAGAAGGACAAAATATATTGAATTGATCCTTTGTAGTAGCAACAGCATTTTCGCATTTTTCCCAAAGCTTGCAATTCTTTTTTCAAAAATTGATTCCATATTATACAGCAAAGTCTCACTTTTTATATCCACTGTATATTTATAAATTCACGGCAATACACTCAATTATTGTCTGCTTAACTTTCATCTTCTGTAAAGGATAATTTTGTAGGATAGATTATGCCGAGTGGCCGAGTGTACGCAATACTTGATCTATATTTTGGCTCTTCGTCGCTCGATTCATAATGATCCATAGTAGCCGTAATAACGTATTTCATTATACCAACACCGAGCTACACATTATTCGGCATAAAATTTATACAATAACCGTTCAAATTGCTCGTAATGCCAACTATTAGTGCATCAACTATTTTTAATACCAAGGCCGACTACTTCATCTTAAAAGGAAACATTATGTAATACAATTTTTAAAAGCAGCGCACAGGTATTATAACTTTAATTTTATGTATATCGAATGCATTTTGCATTTATGTCCTTAAATATTTGCTACATTAAAATTAAAAAAAATACTTTACAGTCGGTATATGATCGTGTGTGTGCGTGTGTAATAATAGACTTGGCATATTTCCCGCCATTGTTTCCATAAATTTTCAACTCTACAGGTTGTCATTGATTCTAAAGGTCCATTATAATTTTTCCCCCCAGCTTCCCCGGAATACTCACATCATTTTCATCGAAAACTCAAATTAAATGTTTCTATCACGTTATTAAGTTGTCGATAGTACTGGAATGTCAAAATATACTAAACAAATTTTTTTTTTTATTCTTTAATCTACTTCTATAATTTACTTTAATTTTACAATCTGCGTACGCTTCGGTCACTGTTCTAATAATAAATGTTTATGTAAAACCGCCGTCGCGTCAAGTATTATGTATAATCTACTATGTAATTAATAATATAACCTGTATAAAGGAACTTATTCATACGTGAGTAAAGTTGAGATTTTTTTTTCTTTCCGATGGCCGTAATGTTAGCATTTTAATTCTTTGATGATGTCAGATTAGCCCATAACACACTTAATTAAATATGTCATTGAATATGATGAGAAACGTTGTTATAAAAAAAAGAAAGAAAAAAAAAAGATCTTTTACATTTTGCGGAAAAAACTTTCATTTTTACAAACTCTTTGACTATTATTTTATTAACATAAACAGACGTACATATAAGGACAGACTTTGTCCCTAATGACGACACGACATTTAGTCCCATAAATGGACTGGACAATCATAAAATCTATTTTCTATTGTGTATTTAATAATTAAATCCTTTTCTACAATAATGATGTTCAATATTTATCGAAAGTATTTAAAATCAATAGGTATTGCATAGAAAAAGAGGTAAAATGATGGGACCGCACATGGCCCTTTGCCGTTGTCAAATTCATGTAACACGAGATTCAAACGCGTTGCCCTCAAAATTGCTCATCTTCATTTTTCTCAACAGAGACAGCGATCTACTTGAAAATAATTCAAGAATGTATAAAGTGTATGTCGATGTCAGGTATCGCACCCATGACGTATCACGGGTGTTCGATTTCCCACTGCGATTATGGTGGGAGGACGTTTCGATTAAATAATAAGTACATCGGCAGGTCAATTGGTTTGCTTTCCCAGCCGAGTAAAGTCACGTGTCCTTCGTCTGCGAGTCTTGCATCTTTTATCCTACAATGCAAATCCTATAAATCGCTATGTATTTGTTAGCTGCCTCATAAATATTTCATTCTTATCTAAATAATGACATTTTACTGGTCCGTTTCTTAATTTTCGTTCCTTTTAATTTTAATTTTTAATTTTGTTTTTATCTCGACAAACAATTTGTCATCTATGGTTCTGAGAGAGACAAATACCTACCTCAATTTTCAAATTCTAGAAAATTTAAAATACAAAAATTAATTCGACTATAATATTTAATATTATTACAATCCCAATAATCATTAGATGACGAAAAAAAAAGCGTTTTACTATGCTTTCGTTTTTATTTACCTTTTTTTTTCCTTTTTTTTTTCTTTTCTTTTCTTTTGTTGTTGTTGTTGTTGTTGTTGTTGTTGTTTCGTTTCTATGTTTTTTGCATAAACGTCTTGGCAAAACCAGTTGCTTAGTCTCTTTATACGAAAAATACGATAAGCTTTCAATTATAATTTGAAATACAAAATTTAGTTTATTCTAAGATTGCTGCTTAAATATAAAAGTAAGAGATACGTGCCATAATTTCTTAATTCATCTATTTAAATATTTTAGCGTAGCTAAAGTTTTAAGCAGTTTCGTACAATACCAAATGTATACTTTAATTAATATTCATGCAATAAATAAGACGCTCTATACATGCGAATGAAAAGTATTTAATTGAATACGAAACCTTAATCTTAAATATTCGAATAAGTGAAATAAAAAGATAGTAGAATTAAAAGAATTTTATAGCCGGAACTTTCATCAATATTGTTAAACGAATTATTTGAAATTGGGAATTGAAAAAGTCTAGTAACAATTATACAATTCTTATTGTCATACTCCTATTGGGTATTTAACACACGAATCGAGAACCGAGTTGTTGATGAATTTAAGAATGGGAAACAGGATGAGTGCCATTGTCGATTGTCGATTCATAATTCCCGAAGCGATCGTATTTCACAGAAATTTTGTGACTCATTAGATCGAAAATTCATTCCCGATTGAATCATATTTTATATGCATAAATTTATTTCCTTCGTTTGTTTTCATGATATTAATTTGATATTTTTTTTTTTTCTTTTGGTGTTTTGTTTCTTATTTCTTAACTGCACAGTTTACGCGTAGCTTTTAAGCTGAATTTTAACATCCGATGTTCTAGTAAAAGCTTTTGAGAAATTGAAGTAACGATGCCAGCATAAGTATTGAATTTCCACGTATATAATAGGGGGAAAGGTTCATTTTACGGCTGGAAAATTGTTTCGCCGTCCATCGGCAATCGGGAAAAGCTTCACAACGAGGCCGACAAGATTTTCCGTGGCTCCAGTAACCGATCTTTTTAAAAATAATTACGCTACCCGCTTTATCGCAGCTATAAAGATACCAGCGCTATCTAAACAATTTACGAAAGTTTATCTCCAAGTCGAAAAGAAATATAATCACCTAATAACGGCACATCAACGTATCTCCTCGGCCTCCCTCGGCCTCCCTCGTCCTCCTTCGGACGCGCAACTCGCCGTACACGCGAGGCAGATATTTACAAGCACGCTTACTTAGCAGCAAGGACACGATCACAAAGCCAGACGAGGTAGGTACCCACGCTCCGTCGTGATAAGGCGAAAATGTCCGTGCAGCTCATTAAAAGCCTCGGTGTGCCAATAAATTCGAAAACCTCGGGATCGGAGCTCGAGGACGAGATTTACACGGCGCACTAATAAGAGACGGCCGAAGATAGTGATAGATTGGAGCTGGGGGGGGGGAGGGGGGAGCGATCTTTCGAGACCTCCCGGACGATCCTAATCTTCGTTCGCGCGCAAACGGAACCGTCCCCGTTCCCTTGTAATAACCGAGCTTTCGACCGGTAGGACGGGAGGGACTTCCGATTACCGACCGTCGGTAACCTGTACCTAGGCAATGAATGATTCGCGATTGGGCCCAAAGTCCCGAGCCGTCCACTAGCGGAATGCAATGCCCACGGCTCCGCTCCGATCTCGTTTGTTAGCACGCGATTAATGCGATCCTCTCGACTCGCCGGCGAGATAATGGTTGTCTACTGCCGAGTGTAATTACCCTGCACTTCGGTGATTGCTCTCTTCGTGCCGCTGCGGGCTGTCCGTCTCCCTTCGCTCGCTCGCTAAAGGGAGTGCTTATCCGTTCCTGATATTCCGCGGCTCATTTTACTTTCAGCTGTCCTTCCCTTCTCTTTGGCCTCGCGCGTTTCTCCGTTCGCCTGGCAATGGCAGTTTGCGCCACAAGACGTCTAATTTCATAATGCATTTACGGACTTTGCTCGCTTCTGCAGCTTCGCTTTCTAAACTGTTTTCCAACTAACGAGACTCTTAGTTGTGCATATCATTATTTTCCTTGGAATATAATGATACGCGCGGCTAATGATATGTAAGACGAAACGCCTCGTAAATAAGTAAATAAAAATGAGGTTTGGTTAAATGTTGGCCGCGAACGTTTCTGCCTCAATGCACGTTTTCATAAAGGCTGAATTCGAGCTCGTTAATATTAATTTGCCACGAGTGCCAGCGTTCGATGAGAGTGAGTAACATTTTCACAGCATCGAGCGCTCGCTACGAACAAACAAATAATTTATATAAATATCAGAAGTAATGTTAAAATTGCTTTATCGCGCCAAGTATTTCATTAGTGAATTGAAATTAATGGCTTCTCAAGGGGTATTGAAATACATATCTCGTAAAAAATTTTTTTCTTTTGCATGACTAAGGGCAATGATAAGATATATGAGCTAATGAAAACAAAACAAAAACAAAAAACAAAAACAAACAAAAAAAAAAACAAGCAAAAAAAAAAGCAGAAAAGACGAAAGAGAAAAAAAATCTAGCCAGTTATCGGAAAAAGACTGGAGATCACGTATACGGGATAATAAGTTGAGATAAAATGAGCATAAATTAGATAAAGATACGAGACGCGAATGCAACTAAGTAAATAAGAAACGGAAGAATATGAGGTGAAATTTGAAAGCAAATCGTTTGCTTAAGAAGATCGTACGAGTGTGCATTCTTAACGATAGAACACCCAAAGGACAATGCAATTACCGAACAATGTCACATTTTTCAATAAATGTCGTGACTTTCTACGAGGCCGTCAACTTGAAGGAGAAACGCTGCTTTAACATTAAAAACATCACATTTTCCATCGCATTGCAAGTTAGTATAAGCAATTGTAGTTTCTAAAGCCGTTTGCCGTATATTTTTAGCCTCTTACTCATCTACGCCTGTACTAACGTTCTATTTAAAATGTGAAAGAAAAAAAAATAAAAGAAAAAAAATAAAAAAAAAAAAATAAAAAAAAAATAAAATAAAAAAAGCTTGTTTGAACAATTGTCTAAGTTGGTTCAACCCATATGTAGTCACACGCGAATGCATTCTCGGTTAAATTTTTTCAGATAAAAACGAACGTTTTGTCTTTCGTGATAGAAGTAACATTGACGAAACAAAGTAAAAGTCGAGATAGTGATATTATCAATATGCAGTGAGCTGCTTTAATACTTGTAATTTGATAAAAAAGATAAGGCTGACGTCGTCTAAACAAGTGTTCGTTCATTTAAGTATGAGAGAAAAAATAAAAAAAATGAATGAAAAATCTTCAGAGCTTATAGAGGCAATTTTCACTATGGATTATCTTTGAGACTTTACACCGATGAATGTACTTTTACACGCACATAATAACTTTTTAATTTTTATAACATTTCTACGATTAAGCTCTGTGTACGTGTAGGCGAGCGTTTAATTAAACTTTTCTATAATAATAATAATCCAATTGGCGATTGATTCGATTTCTATAATTTATGAATATTCCAATTCATAAAAATTTCTCACTAAAAGATCGATTATACAAAAAGAGCTAATGATCTATTACTCTTATACATTATATTTAACATCGTAATATGGAAATTATTAATTTTTATCTGCTTTTAAGAGAATTGCATCTATATGAAATATATTGCACGATGATGTTTTTAATTAAATAATGAATTAATAAAAGATTAATATTTACAATATTAATTATAAATCATCATAATTAATATGATTGCTATTTAATCAATTTAAATTTTAATAGAAATTAAATAATTTCATTAAGGAAGAATTATATTAATATTTCGAAACAGTCGAATTTGTCCGAAGCGTTTACGTTACGTTTGAGCGCATGAGATTTTTATATTAATATTAAATAAATTAAACATTAATATTAGCGATTTTACTCGCACGTAGTTTATTACTATCAGTGAGGAAGATTTTAAATGTTCACTTTGTAATTGAAGATTAAGTCGGCCAATTGAATAAACACCAAAAGTGTTATTTTGAAGATCTTGTAACATTTACATGTAATCCATCCATCTTAATTATATAAATGGAAATTTTTTTCTAATTTTCCTAATTACAATTAAAGGTATTGTCAATTATAATATTAATACGGCAAAAAGGCTCTATCATTCTTTATATATATATATATATATTGAAATTCAAGCGGCACTGAAATATTTAAATTACAGCAAACAGTGGCTACCGAAAATACGAAATAACAGGGAGACATACATTTTCCTCTCAAAGAGTCTTTATCCGTCCCTCTTTGTCACACGCGAGTATGTTTAATACACTGGTGCAAGAACCACTGCGGCTCGGATCAATTTGTGAAACGTGAGTGTCATAAATGAAGCATCTTTCCGGCGAAATTCGCTTGTGCCAAGAGCTTTCGGCTCCGTCGCCATTGCGGCTGCTGTCGGGCATAAAAGTCCAAATTCATCTCGGATAGTATTCGGGAAGTGAGGGCGATAAGCCCAAATAAAAGATGTGCGGTGAGCGGGCGGATGGCGGGAGGGTGGGGGGGGGGGGTTTTTCCAGTTGCGCGCATTCGACCGAGCAGATACTATCATGGGAATCACGTTTTCTTATGCAGCTTCGACCTTGCACTCGGACGCGTCAAAAAATCGACAACAAGACGCTTTCCGGCGTTGACAGGCACAACGTCCTTGACAAAAAACAAAGATACTCGACGATCGTCCGTCTACTTTGGCTTAAAGAATGCGGGACCCCCGTCGAAATACATTTTGAGAACGACCGGAGCTGCCGGGTTGTGAGTCACTTTTATTCGGTTACTTCGCCAACTGAATCATTAATCAGCGCGCGAGCCTTATCGGATCATCTAAAATTGATTTCGCTCGGTGCGCATTTGCATGGAAAATTAAGGGAGCGATAGCGGCAAATGGCGCGCGAGCACATTTCTTAAAGATCCCGACTCGATTGTAAATAATGTGACTCGGGAAAATGTCTTTAAGCGCCCTTATAAATATGTAATCTTCGGAACGTGTGAACATCTCTCAAACGCCGAAGATTAAGAGGTTTGAAAGGGAAGTAATGACGGCTTACAAAGCAAAGAATAAGAAGAGAAAATGAAAGAATGGTGGCAAAATGGAAATACAAGTAAATAATTGGAGCATTTATATAGATCTCGGGGAGTTTAAAATATTAATCAATATTCGATCTTCTGAATAAATCATTTTCGAATAGATTGAGGTACGCACATAAATTGTATGCGTACGTGTGCGCGTGTACACGTATAATTTATATATATATATATATATATATATATGTATGTATGTATGTATGTATGTATGTGCGTATGAGCATGCACGTATATAGTTTTATTTTTCGATTGGTAAGCGAGGGGAGAAAAATAAAATTTCAGATTGGAGATGAAAATATGGTAAGTACCTTTTCGACACCCGTGATATTATGCAAATTGTCCGGTAGAAAAAAAATACAACTTTCACGTCAATTTGCACATATATAAGCACTGAATGTTTTTTCGTTATTTTTGTTTTGTATTTATGCTCGTATAGATTAACAGAATTATTAACTTTGTCAATAAAAAAAAGATTTTCTACATAAAAATGTATCATGAATTATGTGTAAAATTATTTCCCATCAAATAATTTAGTTCGAGTAAAAGATTGTTTTTTTTTTTGTTTATGACTTTTTTTGGTTGCTAATATATTGTAATTGTAGGGGAAAAATGGTCAATGAGTATTTTGAAATTTTGCTAAAAGATATTCTTAATGCGTAAAATATTTTACATATTTAGGCACAAAAAGGGGCCTCTTTTCAAATAATCTTTTTGAAAAACTTTTTTCTTTTTCTTGAATATTACTTAATTCGAAATTCTCGAGTGATTCATACTTTACTTCGTATTTCTTTATATTCTTAGAACGAGGCCTTTTGTAGTTAATAACTGGTAGAAATGAACTATTTCTTAAATAAAATTCTACTGCACTTTGAAATAGCAGAATTTCTTCGTAAAAGAGTATTATTTGTCGTAAAGCTTCACTATTCATGGGAAGAATTTTTCTTTTATTTTTAAAAGTCAATTAAGCCTTACCAAGTCCTTGAATTAAATAATTGAAATGTTAAAAATGCCCCTTTTGTCCAATCATATGAAAATCGTTTGCGATATTTATGCTCTCATTAATTACTTAATCCTATTGATAATTAATGCACGTACTACTTTTATGTAATAATCCTAATTTAAAAAAAAAAAATAGAAAATGACGATTATCGTAGAAAAATCATTAAATATACTCGTTAATTAACTTGATCATCCAAAATACGTCCCAACATACGCCTCACTTAATATTTACATAAATTTATCATAAAAATAAACAATTGTCATTGGTGTCTTGCGTAGCGATTATCAAACGGGGCTCAGACCCATCGCTTACAAAGCCTTTTCTTTCCATTTTCCAAAGGTTTCCATCTCAAAAATACGACATGCACGCGTCGCTTTAAGTTCTGCAGATCGCGGGCGCGCCCGTCGGCTTCCCTCCCCCAGGCTCCCCATTCCCCAATGGGGAATTCGCGTGCAAGCGGCGCACGAAAAATGTAAACAGCGAGCGCACGGATGTAAACTACCGGGGCGTGCGTCCGTTAAGTTTAAAACCACCGGAGGGGAAGAGGAAGAGTCGCGACCATTAGCTTCCGTCGATCTATCCCATCCGACGTTCTTTTCTCTTCTGGACGTTTAGTCCCGGGGACCCGTAGGTAGTTCGCGCCTTCTTCTTTTTTTTTTTCTTCGCTCCTCGAGCTCGAGAGGATTAACTCGGCGCTCTGCCTCGTACGACTCATTGACGGCATGAAAGCTTTCCTTTGTACAAAGCTAATGCAATTGCGCGCCGAGTTGTCGAATTGAACGTATCAAAGAAAACGCGACATGTTAATGCCGGATGAAGCTCTTTTTCGCGCCTCATTATACCTCTCATTAATCCAAGTCCTTCAATAACACATACATCGGAATCGTGGTAAACTCTAATTAAGACGCTCGCACTGTTCTGTGTGTACTCGAGCTTCGTCTCGATGTTGATTCGATACGAATTGCTGATTAGAGTTTTGTATCAATAGCCATCGGCCTACCGTTTATCTCCATTTCTAACACTGGATTTTTTTTTGCTTTCTCCGCTTCTTATTGTTTTCGTTTATATATTTAGAAAGTAGCCAATGACAAGTTGTCACAGTATCCGTAGACCATATATAATTCTTCGTCATTTAATTCGAATGGCATTGAGAGATATCGAATATAATGAAAAATCAAATGGCATTTCTTGTTGAAACGTCTAACTTCATTGGATTTATATTAGCTTTTGTAGTATTGTGTTTCAGTATTGTTATTACGATGAAAAATCAAGCAAGAACATATCGATCGCCTTCGCCACATAAGGATTTTATTTCCAATGAATAGTATAGCGGATGTTGAGGGCGCAAGGCTTCCTCGATCGCTTCACTTCCCATTCAAATATATATTCGGTCCAACTTGTTTTTATCGAATTTATGTATCGAGTGAGAAGCAGCGGTATTTCTCATTTAATGACAATTCAATTACAACGACATTTCTCACAATCAAATAAATGTTTGTCGATATGCAGCTCCCGAAAGTCGACTCTCCGATCGCAACTCATTAAAAAGTACAAAACCCCCGACGAATGTGCGAGTACACAGATTTTTCGTTGCGAAGCGAATTTAATTCCCCCTTCATAGGCGGCTTACAATGAAAATTATCGAGACTCTTTGCTCGCGAAAAGGGATCCGAAGTTCAAAACAATCGCTCGGAGATATAAGACACGAACGACCCTTTTAACGTCAGTTACGGTCCAGACTCCGTCGTCCCGAGGTCGCCCAAAAATCCCAGGCTGTCAGTCACCGGCGATGCGCATCAATCAGATCCGGACGCTTTAAATCTCCGTCGGGCGCGAGTGACTCCATGGAACTCGCCCCCAGCCTCTCTCTCTCTCTCTCTCTCTCTCTCTCTCACTCTCTCTCTCTCTCTCTCTTTCCCCACGTCAGCTCCAGCAGCCTCCCCCAGGCTCCGATCATCCCCGTATGCATTCGTTCATGCGCGTGAACTCAAATATTTGCCGCCGCTTGGCATTCAAATCCGACCTTTAATTGCAGCTTTTTTCATTTCGTGAAGACGAATCGCTCCGCGAACTTGAGCTTCGTCATTCGCCGTCCCTCCGCCAATGGTAGCCGGTCGATACGCAGCAGTGGCGGCAGCGGCCCCCCTTTGACCATCGACCTCTGTGTTTCCAACATTCCTCCCGCTGGGGTGGCACGCGTCTCGATTTAGTCCACAAATGGACAAAGCCTGTTTTCTTACACGGCAAACAGGCTGTTATGTTAATAGCGTCCTATTGTCCAAGACAACTGCGGATGACCCTCGCTTCATAATTGTTATATATATATATATATATAGAGAGAGAGAGAGAGAGAGAGAGAGAGATTTTCATGTGCTTTCAACGGGATATGCCCTATGTCTGTGTTTACAAAATCTCGTTAGCGATGAAATTCAGTGCCCTATATTAAGGAAATTGCTTTGTGCACTTTTTTATTGCCAATTACCGAACAAATAATATTGAGACGGAGATTGTTAATTCTCTCTAAATATTTATATTTATTTTACATGAGTAAGGCGCAGAAATTCAATGAATATTGCATTCTACACTAGTTTATTTGATTCGTAGTTACTCTCCCATTGTTGATTTGATACGTATCCGAATTTCAATTACCTCTTTGTATTCTGGTATGTAAAAAAGTAGAAATTACATTAATATGATATATTATAATAATATGTACTCGATTGTCTGGTAAAATTATTTCGTTAAATTCGATGAATTTATAACGATGTTTGAGGTTTTATTGTTTGAAAATCGATTAAATCATTAAATGAAACTTTCTTTCTTATTGGATTTACGTTTACACAGATTTATAAATGAAATTGTTGAAATAGTGAAACGGCAGTATGTCACGAAAACAATAATGTTTTTCAAAGCGAGTAAAAACATTTTTCTGACAATTTATATTACATTCGAACATGTGTGCGCGCGCGCGTTTGTCTGCGTGCGTGTGGTAATGGAAGTTTTCATCAGTTACTTTTTATTATGATAAATAAAAATACGAACAATTTTTTACGAAAACTTTCTTTTCGGTTTCATAGTTGGGACATTTATATTTATTTGCAGAATTTTACCTTTTAATGGAGATCTACGTAATTTAAACAAATATCTCTTTTTGGCATAACAAAACAGAATAATAATAAAAAAAAAACGACATTACTAGACAAATTATCATGTCTAAATATTAGATATAAAAATTATAATTGGAAAAATAAGCATAAAAAATTTACAGAAAAGATCTGCCAACGCATACATGAAATGCCTAGTAGAATGAGCACGTAAATGTTAATTGTTATTAAGCTGCGCAACAAGCTTTATGAATATAAATAGGGAAGTCGGAAGTCATTTTGTATAGTGCTTTCATGACATTTCACTATTGTCTAATTCACAAAAAGTATTATAATTATAGTATTATCATACTTTTCAATTACTCAAATAACTCTAAAATAAATATAATGTTTTTTAGATAATTTTATTTACTTTATTGCATTTACTTTAACTAAGTACATTACGAAGAGGCAATACTGCACTGAATTGTGTAAAACAAAGGAAAATTTTGAAAATTGACGTTTTCTTTCACATTCATTATTGTCCGATTCCTTATGTTCTATAAAGTATAAAAATAACATTAACAAGCGTACGTGTGTATTTACAAATATGCATACGTATACACTAATTTATATTGTATTATAAAGTGAAAATGAAGATAATAATTGCCATTATTCAGTTAAAAACAAATTCCAGCTTGATTTATTTATTAAGATTGTTAGAGCATATTATTAATTATTATTATGTATTATACAATTAATAGAGATAATTTGTAATTATCAATGAAAGTTAATTTATAAGTCTCTGTTTTTTTATCCAGAAATTAATATTGTTACAAATACAATAATTATAATTACACACGACCCATTTGAACATTTTTATTGTTTAATTCGGATCTCAACGACCATTATGCATACATACTATACTATATTACATACATACATTGAGAGCATTAGAATACATATTTTCACATTAAGAATAATCAACTTAGTCGGAAAAGAGTCTAAAATCAGTAGTTAATTTAAGGGAAGATAATAAAAATTGAATTATAAAAAAAGATTTATATTAAAAAAATAGATGGGTGTATATATATATATATATATATATATATATATATATATATAAGGTTTATAATTTCTTTTAATGATTTTATTTGTTTTTAGTTAATTAACTTTATACGAGTATAAAATTCTAATAACTATTTGCCGAAAATGTCGTAGAAAGTATAGTGAATTACGTGAAGATATATTAGCGGCTATGATTTAAGAAATTTCTATATTCACCATAAGGAGATGATAATATTTCGTAAAGTAGATAAATTATTCGTAGAAAATCTTTTCTTGGTTCATGATTTTTCATTTACTAATGATTGACTATGAAACTGGTCAGTCAGTTTCTAACAGCAGAATGAATTATAAATCTTTAAATTTATTATTGAATAACAATATTACCCTATAATTATAGTCTATATGATTTAATCAGTAAACATTTCGCTCGCTAGTAAATAATTAAATCAAATAGTTAAAATAGTTAAATGGCTAAATCATAAATTTGCAAGCGTTGTGCAATCATGAATGTGAGCTTTGATCTAAAACATATGTTAATAAAATATTTCATTAATTTGGACTTTGTGTTGACGCGTACTCGCGTTTCGAAAATGTCCCATAATATACTCGATACAAAAGATTATAACTATTTGAACGTAGAAAATATAATATAAAATCCTAATAACAATGAAATTGCGTGGTCACAGCTAATGTCAATTTAAATATTAAAGTCATTAATAATTTCTATCAGGTTCGCTCGAGATCCTCCTTCCTAAAGTAACAATTGTAATTCTTGTTTGGTTAAAGATAAATTGCATCTACGAAAACGGAAGAATTGTATAAATAATGAAAATAAATAATGAATTTCATTTATTTATCGCGCAAGATAAATTGGATTGATAGGTCCATTAGTTAATTGATTTGCACCATCATTGGATCAATAAAAATTACAAAAAAATACGACAATACACGATGGCCAGCAGTACATATAACATTGATATTTATTTTGCAATTAATTAAAAGCATATTTTTCTATATTCGAATAACAATACACGTGTCACATCGATATAGCGTAAATAAATATTATTCAAATATTAATAAAATTTCACTCTTCGTCTTATCGCGGATTATTAATAAAGGAAACCTTTGTTCGTCAAAGGAGCAAAAAATTACAAAATTATAATTCTTAAGGAGTGGGCGAATAATATACTGGCGATATTAATATTATTACGACTAAATTACTAATGCGAATAAGCAAAAAAAAAAAAAAAGCTCTTTCGGTAATGAATTTATACAAATATATCAAGAGTAAGCTACTCCTTATTATATTTTTCCATAACCTTTGTCGAGCGATTTATTAACGATGCTCTTAATCGAAATTATTTATTATAAGCCAGTGAGACAGGACTTTCATTTAATGTTAAAGTTCTCGATAATTTCAGAAACAATTGGGATTAGTCATGGAGTTGGTCGCGAGTTTGGTGACAAAGCAATCGGAAAGCACTCGTTCCGATTCCGAGACAATGCTGTTTGTCCCGTCCATATAAATTTCACCGCCGATGTCATTAGACACGGGCATCCACTTACCAGCTCCGAGTGATGCGCAGGGCGTAGTTGTCATGCGAATCGAAATTTCGTGGAAAGGAAATTTGCGGTTCTATAAATTATAAGTATCAGGCCCCTCGAGGAGAGGCTCGATTGCAATGAAAACAAATCCCAAAGTAACGAGTCCATCAGTCATAAAACAAAATCCCGTGACGTTCTTACAACTCTCCCCCTTTTCTCGCCCTTTCTCTCTCCTCCCCCTGTAGCCCCACGACTTATCATCCTCTTCCGCAACGAATGGTATGGCTGGTGCCCCAACACCATCCCACCCCAGTTCACCGCGACCTTATCTACGCGTCACAGCTAAAACCCCATTCGCACTCGGTTACGTTCCAACGATTCAATTAATGCGACTCGAGAGTCACGTTTTGCGGCTGGGGTGGGGTGGGGCGAGGGATGCGCGCACATACGAAAGCGAACAATAATCGAGCGTACGCTGGTTATTTCAGTTACACCTTTGCGCGCCGTCCAGACTTTTCCTATGACAGATCGGGGGACAGGCGGGGGAGGGGTTGGACGTAGGCTCGACGCGATTCCCTCGCCCTCGAATGAAGTGGGCAAACGGTGGATAAGCGCTGACGGACGATGTGCACTTTAAAATAAAAAAAAAAAAAAAAAAAAAAAAAAAAAAAAAGAAAAAAGAATACGAGAGAGGGGGCAATAGACAATTATCGTTTTAGCGCGACGCTGCCGCAGCTCTTGCGGAACGAATGGGCGCGTAGCGTGATTCGTTTTTGTTTTGTTTTGTTGTTTTGTTGTTTTTTTTTTTATTTATTTTTTTTTTTTATTATTCTTTTCCTCTCGTACTTCCGTCCGATACGCGATTTCGAGGTAGAAAGTCGGTGCCCTTAGTCCTCTCTGGAGAAGCACGCGCGATGAATCGAAGCGAATCGGTTGACATCGGCGTTCTTTCTTTCCTGGAGCGTTCGCCCATGGAAGATGAATGAGACGTTGTCGATAGCACTTTGGCGGGGTGCAAGGACGATGGCGATACTCGGGTACTTTTTGTTTACGTAACCGTGCCAAATCTCGAACGAGCCAGAACTTTCAAAAGGGCAATTCGTACGCGGGCAGCTTCGGCCACCGTGAGCGTCAATTAGCCGAAGATTAATTGACGTCAAGAACGTGTTAACGGCACGCTTATTTGCAAGCTTGAGAAAAATATTTAGCTGGATTAGTCGATTATTGTTGCGCTCTTAAGCGATTAAATCAGCAATGCCACGAGCCGAGACAGTTTATTCATTGCTTTCTTCAGGAACATTAGAACATCCCCAAGTGTATATAGTAATAGAATAATCGGCAAGGCAATACGTAGCGCAACTCCGATGAATTGCTTCCTTCGTCTCTACTTTCACCACTACATCCATCACGGATAAAGTTTTTACACTCGGGAAGCTATTATTGCCAAGGGACAAGTAGTCATCTCATAAATTATACATCTCTTAAATAAATAAATGTGCGAATGGATTAACGGAATTTCATCAAGAAAGCCCTTAAAATCACGAAGCGATAATATTTCAGCGCACGTTCCTCGCACATTTTGCGCGATACTGTCCGTCGAGATACTTGGATGCTGCACAAAATCCCGTTAATAAATGTTGGTTTTGGTTGCGCGCGTGCACCCAAACAATAATGCACTAATCTCGCGCCATAATTCACCAATCATGGAATTAAAAGCAACGTCCGTGCGCGGAGACTTCCGAGCAATTATCGTTGCATCCCCGGTCTTGCTTAATCGCTCGCGTCGCCGCGGCTTAATCGCTCCGAGCGAGACGTCAACCTCTCTCCCCGCTGATTCCCCGTGAAAGTCCTTTATAAACTACGGGGACAATAATACACGCCCTCCCATAAATTTGACAATCCTCCCATAAATTAGCCCGGACAATACCCACGGCGCACGCCAGGCCGGCTCGACACTTGCGAACTATTCGCGAGGGCCCCGTCCCCTCTCGCGCTCTCATTATCCTCGTGAAATTTAGCGAAAGTCTCACTCCCGCCCTTCGCGCCCTATTAAGCGCCCCGTCCCCCATTAGCTCCTCGGCCCATGCCGTCGAGCCATGAGTGGCGGCTACCACCATTACCCCCGCCATCCACTTGAAGAAAGGACGAGATACGGCCCTGCAATCTCTTAACGCCCGTCTTTTTGCTTTCCCGATTTATGGCGCCCTATATCTAGGACACTGTTGCGACTTATCACCTACGTCTCCCTCTTCTCATCATCTACACCGCGAGCATCGCCAAGGCGCAATCCCCAGTTATCGGCCGTTCGAATCGAGTGCGCGTGATACCCCGAGCGGATATTAATTTGCTTAATAAACCGGTTATGCGCTTATGCGGAGGTTGCTCTACCACGGGGAGGCTATGATTTTCGGCTCCGCGCTTTTTACCACCGTTTCGTCCATACACTTTCGTGGACTTTCAAATCACGATGGTCGTGCGAATTAAGGGCAAAGGGCCAACAAAGGAACAACGATGACCTCGTGTATATCCATCGAGTTATTTATATTTCGCGTTTATCGACTTGTGCGACTAGTGGGTTGTAGCAGTTAACTCCATAGATTCAGCGTATCCTCTACTGCTTTATTCGGGATTCAAGATTCTTCTACCCTGATAAGATTATGACGATTACGAAGAGGATCAGCGGGTGTTGTCCATTTGAGATGATTAGTTGGGTATCTGCGGTGGACACGCGGGTCGAGTGTTTGTGCCTCATCTTCAACGTATAATACAAACATAGACGAGGCAGTGTTTTTTGAAAATGGCGGTGTTTTTATTGGATAATGATTTAAAAAAAAAAAAAAAAAAAAAAAAAAAAAAAAAAAAAAATAAGAGAGTAATGTTGATGATCGACGTAATTGCTCGAGCCTCGACAACCACTCGTAATTACGTCAATAAAAATAAACTGTATGATTGGCAATTGTCATCAATGGTTTTTCATAAAGAATAAAGAATGTATTCTCTTCGTGAGCGTGATGCAACGATTTCATAACGATACAATGTCGTATATTCTCTGATAATTTTTATAATCTCGCGATACAAGTCATTTATTCATATGGGAGGGCATATAGATGATTACTGTTGGATACGTACCCTCCTTCGATCGATCAATTTGTAAAGAGAGAAGGAGAGAGAGAGAGAGAGAGAGAGAGAGAGCACTTTGTGAGGCCTCAATTGTCTGTGGAATAAATGAAGTGAGGAAGGGAGGGCGGAAGGGAGCGAATGAGTGAGTGAGTGAGTGAGTGAGTGAAAAAAAAAAACAAGATCAGATGAATGAAAGTAAATGGCTGAGGTATAAAGAGGGTGGTGGGGAGGGGATAATTTGTACATGAAAGACAAATTTGATCTTTGTGCTTTAAAGCGACATATACTATAGTAAGAAATTTCTACAAGAATAATCTTCAATCGAGGAGAGGATATTTTATATTTTTACACAAAATCGAATGCACTTGCAATTAAGGAATAAAAATTGGGTGAAGCAGCTATTATTAGAAAATTATTATCACTTATTATTTTATAAGACAATTCTTTTTAGTACACTTATGCATATTTAATGGCAGAGAGCTTCCAGGCTCGTTATATTATTTATTATAAAACGTTGCTGTTTATATGCATTCTTATTTTCTATCGATGAATGCATTATTTACAATAATTCTGGCTAACTACATTGTCTTTCATTAAATACACATTTGATATATTTAATCTTGTAATAGGATATTTTCTTCTTTTATAAAATTTACTTAAGCAAAAAAAAAGAAGAAAAAAAAAAGAAAGCAAAAAGGAACAAATGAAAAGCAATTAATAATTTAAAATGAATAAATAAGAAGAATGTTCGTTCGTTACGTAGACTTAGGGGGAAAAAAAACTACATTTTTTCACTCTATTCGCTTTTTATTTTCATTTACAATTTCATTTATAATCGAAAAATTTGATATAAAAATTCGTCTAAAGGATTGGCCGTAATTTTTTTTAATTCAACTACCAATGATTTTGTACCCTACATCTTATATTAGATTTGATTTACAGGGGATGAAACAGTCAACTTCGTAGTAATTAATGCTTTCTGATCAATTGAAAATTATCCGAAAAATCCTGGGGCAAAAAAGCATAACCATGTTTTATGCTCGATAGACGTTATCATTCTATACTTATCCCGAGGGAACATCAGAACTTATCTATCATCAAATGTATTATTCACAATTTTAATTATGACATTATATTTACTCACTAAACAACGATCGATTCTTTCTTATTATCTTTACAAAACTTAGGTGCTCAAATTGATTGCATCTGCATAAATGAGCGAACGGTGTTATTGGTCATTTTTATTAAGCGAAATGGACGTTAAGAAAAATGGGAAACAAGAAAGTCAATAATGGAAATTTAACTAAACATTCGTTAGCTGCTGAACGGCTGGCTCGAGCATGGCAGTGCAAATCAAAAACAAAACAAAAAAAACAAAAAAAAAAACAAAAAAACACCAAACCCATTCTGGCATGTTGTAAGTTGTACGATAGTCGCAGCGGCCACAAATCGATGAGCTTCTCTCCATGATACAGACACATTACGCTCGAGCGAACATTCCTGCGAAATTTAATTAAACCTCCGAAATCCGACGTCGGAGGAAATCTATCTTTCCAAGGATTTCCCTCGACCTTCAACGCGTGCAATAAAAACATTGAGCGATTGAAAACGGGCGTCGGGACGATGTTTCGTCTGGGATTTGCGTTTTCCCTGGAATTCCACGGGCGATCCTACGTTGGGCGACCGAGGTTGAGCTATTCATAAGATTCTCCGCCATTCCAAAAGGGAATACGATCCTCTTATACTTTCTTTTCTATCGATTCGCTCTCCATCCCTTTCCATCCTCATACCACCGCCGACATTCTACAGGCGCTCTTTCCTCTGTATTTTTTTCTCAAAGTACGCGACGGTTTTGTATTCTGGCATCCCTTCGTCGCACAATGCTGTCGTGAACTTCTTAGCAAAAGGATCCATTTTACACAACACCCGACTATGCTGTAATTTTGGATAACTTTATTAATTTAGAATCCTTTCTCAGCCAGCCAAGCCCGTCGTTACTTATTTGGGCAACAAGTTTAAGAATTTCCGACAATCTTCAAATTACGTGAAAACTATTGTTCTCATCTTGCACTGTGCATAAGTTTTAATTTATTACTTGGAATACAATTGGGGAAATATAAGGGAATACGAGGGAACATTGTATGAAGGATTGTTTGCGAAGGATGTCGGCTTCGTTTGGCATTCGTATGTGTTTGGTATAAGAAGAAAGACTTCGTTTATGATTTTCGCAAGCATATTAAAATACGTCCATTGTTCGCCAAATTTTTTAATAATTGATTAGGAATATCGCTGGTAGCCGAGGGTAAACCATTCCTCATAAAACTTAAATGACTTTTGATTATTTCTTTTCACCACGTAATTGTAAGTAAACTCCATTAAAAATGAAACTGCGCTTATTTTTCTTCGTATAAAAGTTACTTACAATAGAAATATTTTGGTATTTTCCAGAAAAGCCGTGGAAGCTGTTACGGGAAAAATAGTAAGCTTACAATGATTCACGTAAAGACTCTTTAATACTTTCTTTCTTTTTAATAGCGAAACTTTTTGCTCTCTTGTTTAGAATGAGACGGCGAGTAACTGTTCTTCCCCTACTCACGGCACCTGACGTAAATACATTGCGCGCACAAAAAAAACTGTATAAATTTCCGGAAAAATCTGACGCGTACTTTATTAATTATATAGAAAAATGCAGATGTATTAGCGTAACAAAAAAAATTAGAACATGTTGCGTCCGAATAGATTTTATTTTATAAATATTTCTGTTGAATGATAAAAGTGGTTAAGTAATTCAATATTTAAAAATATTTCACCGAAACGAAACGAAACGAAACGAAAAATTCTATTCAATTATTATAAAGTTTATATTTACAGTTTCTCCATTTTTTATTCTCGATGCTATATCAAATTCTTTTTTTTTTTTTCTTTTTTTTTTAAGTAAAAGTCGATTACTTTTCGAGAGCTAAGCATGAATAAGTCATTTAAATATACGAATAAAATTAATACAGGTTCTACTAAATCCAGACAGTAAATTTAGTAAGTATAATGGAAAAACATTTAATGTCAAGAAACTAACTGCAGATGCTAAGATGCTAACATTTGGTTTAACAGATAAATTTTACACAGGCAAGCACACACACGCACACGCGCGCACATATAAAAGCATATGTATTTATTATATTGACTTAGATGAGATAAGCTCGGTAATTTTCCAGAATCAGATAGGAGAAAATTTTTACTTTAGTTTAGCTCGTCTTTCTCTTACAAATGACTATAAGAATACATTTTTAAACGTCAAAATTGAGATTTAAATAATTTTATATTTTCATAGAATGAAAAATAGTTTAGACATAAATTCAATCGAAATTAAAATGTAACTTGATTTGACTTACTTGTTTTGTTTGTTTTTTTTTTCTTGCTTCTTTATTGTTTTTTTTTAATTTTTTTTCAACTACAATGAATTTTATAATGATAGGATAAAAAGTACGAAATAGAAAATAATCGCACAAAAGAGTCATTTTTAAGAAACGTGATCCATTTATCCGATATTTCTTTCTAAATCGGATGTTTATGTATTTGTAATGGAACGTTCATTCAGACTTATCATTCTTATGTTCATAATTTCTAATTTTAAAACTAAAAGTATTTTCAGCAATCGCTTTGAATTGCAATGAACGCGCCAATTTTTTATATCTGGGATGTCCTCGTGCATTTTAAACCTCCGGTAAATCTTATCGGATCCCCAATCATAATATATGTGTGTGCGCGTGTGCGCGTGTTAATGTATATATATGCTATCTTTTGCACTACTTGTTTTGCCAAGGGAACATGATTTTCTATAATTAAAGGCAATTGCCGCTTGGAGGCTTAACTTTACTTTTCGTTACTCACCAGCAATAAAGCCGGGATATTACCAAATTCGGATGACCAAATACCGTAAAACAGAATTAAGTAAAGGGTATAAAGGTAAAAACAAATATTCTTTTATTACGCCGCGCAATCTTTCGTTAGCAAGTTACGACAGTTTTAAAGCCGCCTCTCGACTTTCGCTAATGCGGCTTAGCGTAGCTTCTACCCACACTCTCCCCGTATCTCGGAATATTAAATTTGCAAATTTGCACCCGTTGCAAATCCAATCCAATGGGCATATTTATATAAATGGGCCAAGGCATCCTCTGTTTCACTACGTTCACGATCAGTGGAAATTGAGTTATCAGTCTCGGCCGCAACGGGAGAATTCTCGAGCGATGGGATGCCGAGTTCCGACCGTGTAAGGTTGCCACGCGAGACAAACGCGTTATGAAAGCAAAGGTGGCATGGATTATTGTCCTCGTCGTCTTTTTACTTTGTTTGCAAGATTGCGCGACTGCGAGACAACGGAGCTTAAGCCACGGAGCTTAAGTTTAACACGGCTTAGGCTGATTGTACTGGCTACGGGAATGTATTACCCAGCCTCGAGCATTAGTAAACCGACTTGTTTCTTCTTTTCGGGAGCTACTTAATAAAAAATCCAGCGATTTATTTAAAAAGTTGTGATTATCCTTCCGAGACACCCCGTCCTTCTTCAATTGCTTACTGCAAATAGCTGCGAATTAATAAACGGATGGAGAGACATCTACGCTTGCGATACGATTGCTGGTATAAGCAGGCGGCCATAAATTATTGTAATTTGCAGCCGTTTATTAAAGCACGAGGGAAAAAGATTTTATTGTAAATCAATCATTCTCTGGGTGTACTTTATTATCTTTATTAAAATTACAATTTTCTTTTCTCATTTGGTTATAATAATGCTATCCCATTACGTTTTTATGAAATAAAAATAACATGCTTATTCTTTTTGTTTTTGTTTTTCTTCGTACGTGGACAGTTTTAACAAAGTACTCTTAAGAAAAAGATTATAGTTTTGTCATTGAAATTGCAGAATTTGCAATGCCGAAAAAATAAAACAAAAAAAATCAATAGTACGTGGGAAGGCAAAATATTAAAATGTAATCTTTAAATGTAATAAACGTCGAAGATCAAATATCCAAACTTATTATTAGCAAAGACGAATGAGGGCTATTGTGACCGATGTTGTGATAATGGATACGAAAGATAAAATATACATGTTGTTATAAAAATTTGTCAATAGAGAGGCACGCGATAGGGACAGCCTACCGATCAACATATTTCGTGCGCAATTTGAGATTAAATCATCGTAGTCTACTTGGAATTTACAAATTTTCAAACAACCCGAATAGCATTAGAGAGAATTCCTTTATCTGCAAATTATAAAACCCCTGTAGCCATTAGAGCCATTGACGACGGTAGAAATAAAAAATTTAATCAACGCAGGCTCATTCCGAAATCATTTCATTCGCAAGAATTGTAGATTAGAGGCCCCAAGCCCAAATGCCCACAGTGTCTCGCAAAATCCTCGTGTAATTAAAGCCTCGGCTTTGTCTCTCCTCCCAAATGCTTCTTCGCCCACGCATTCGAGCAAATTATCTCCGCGAAGATACCACAATCAGATATACGCAATAAATGTCATATTAAAACGAACGTTTTCGGCCTAACTTTAATACGAAACTGGGCCACGACCTTGGAGCCATCGGACGTACCTCGCATCAGGCGATTGTGCGGATTTCCGCCTCGAAGTGCGTTCGCGCTCAAGCTCGGCATCGTCCTTTCTCGATATTCCGTCCTGCTTTTAGCTAGAAAAGCGTGAAATGCGTTTGAATGCTGCGTGCCGTTAATAGGCCACGAAGTCGGTAGATTATTGCAGCGGAACCGATGATGTAACGGATATGTTGCTCTACCCGTTGGAATAACGAAGTAACTCAATTGTTGGGAATTTTGTCGTTCTTTGCGAGCATGGGCCAGCGAAATTAATCAAAGTATTTTTAACGGATAGTGCGATGATAAAGTAAATCGCAGCTGCTTTATTCTTGATCAGTTTCATGGTATCGATATACATACATACATATATATATATATATTTATTTATTTATTTATTTATTTATTTATTCTTTATATCCCCACTCTACTTTAACCAATATTTAAAACCATTTTAAACCATTTGCTAAAATTATGAGCAATTGAATGCAATAAACACCATGTCTGAACGGCCCCGATATGCGTGCAGCACATGCATCAAATAATCTACATTTTAATATTCTCGTTTTCTTAGATTAAATCTAATTTGCTTGAATCCTGACGGATCTTTGAGATACAAACATATCGTGGCAAAAATACTTACGTAAATGAAAGGTGTGCGACTATATGAGCCGAATGCGGTAAAACATACGATTACAAGTGAAAAATGACCGTTAATTTCTATAAAAGAATGAAATTTTTAGCGTTATAATACTTTGTATTATCTTGAAAATAATATCAAACCGTTTGTGTAACATACTTTAGTGTGCTCGATATTTTATGTTATAATTAATTTTAGATTTAATTAATTGTAAATTACAAATTTAATTATGTATAATGCGCTTACAGGCATTACTCATTTAATAAGATATTGAATTATTAAGGAAATAATAGGCTGCCATCTAATTTCGTTTCGAACAAAAGGATTAAAGCATTTTATCTTCCCATCATTTCAGAATTAAATATTAAGTATAATAAGTTCGACAAAAATTCCTAAAATTTACTTATACATTCATACATATTAATTAAGCAATAAAATGACATAACTATAAGCTACTGCAACAGAATCTTTCTCCCCCCCCACCCCTCCACTCTCCTCAAGGCTACCAATTAAACCTCTAAATGTAAAATATAAAACTGCATTCTCCAACTTCAACGCCGAATTTTCAATCAAAATAAGTATTTTTTTTTTCATTTCTTCAGCGTATACACCCTCAGTAGCGATGAATTAAAAAAAATATTATAAACGATATGTTACAACACGAAGCATAATTTTTTACAAAAAGATATACTTATGCATTCGCGCGTGTACACGATAAAACGCACGCACACCTGTTATGAATTAATTCAAAGTTACGAGCGTAAAAAGTGTTTAATAAATACGCATTTATATGATCGTATGACCTTGTCGTGCGAATTAATGATTATAAAATGAGCTCGAACGATTCGCAAAATCGGCAATGTTCGCCAACGAAACAGAGTCCAATGAAATTGCCGACACTTTTGCAAAATTGTGAACGCCCCAATTAATTGACAAACGCTAAATCGGGCTCATCGACCCATCACTTTCTTTAATTGACGAGGAGCCTCGAGCACACGGACATTGCCACAGGAGCGTAATCGCCGTCCCATTAAAATGTCCTCGGGTTTGAAATTGAAATATTCGACTTTAGAGTCCCAGATGAAGCCCAGATGAGAGCGCATCAGGATAGCGATGATGGAAGTGACTGCGTGGAAGAGCATCGAGTGGTCACGGATACGTTGGCTCTATCGAAACGTCATTAGTCTCATGGGAGAATCTCGTCGCCCGGAGATTTCACCGCCTCGTCTCATCGAGCCGACGGTGCTGATTTATTAGGCCTCGAGCGCGTCCCCGAGAGCCGCAATGAGGATGTCCTCACTCGCGGGAATTAATCGGAGCCCCCGATTGATACCGCGACCGGTAATTGGCATGCCGTTGAAAGGGCCGCATTTTCAGGGACGCCCCCTCCCCCAAACCAACCAACCAACCAACCACAATCTAACCGAATCACTACTAATATCCGCCACTTATGGTTATCGCTTAACTCCCGGCCGATGGAATTTAATTACTTGGCAAGAGACTCGCGCCCTAGGCCCATTATATCCCGGCGTAATACTTTACGTAATGCCGGTTCTCCAGGTCGACTTCACCTTTTCTTTCTGTTTGTTTGTTTGTTCGTTCGTTCGTTCGTTCGTTCGTTTTGCTGACCTCCCCGTTCAAACGGCTCCTACGCGCTTTCTTGCCCGAGACATTCGCGAAATCTTATGATCACGGCGATATGTCCGTGCGAGCGGTTTAAATTAATTTTACTCGATTAGTTCGCTTAAGTAGAAATATTGCATATTCAAAACTATAGCGTATGGATGTGCGAACGTAATTATGCTGGAATCATTTATTTTTCTTCGTGTATTATGAAAAGACATAATATTTTTTTATTAGCATTGGTGCTGGCAGTTGGGCCGATTACGATTCAAAATGTTATAAGACGATGATTAATATTCAAAGTGCCGAGACTTTCGCATATCCTAGCATTTTATACTTATTAATTGCATTACATGTACTTCCGTTTTTATCGCCATTACTTATCGAGCGAACAAAAATTTGTTGTAAATTCATCGGCACTGTTCGATGCACTTGTGCTATTGAGAAATTTGCAAGAAACGTTTCGTCGTTTTACAATTAAAATGGCTAATCGTTCGTAATAAATAACGTCACAGGTTATTATTAAAAATATCGATTTGAATAAAATCGAATGTGTCTGACTTATTTAACCGAACGCTTATGCAGACACACTTAATCATGAATTATAAAAGCTTATTAATTCAATAAGCAGCGCGAGCTTTTAATTATTTATCAATAATGATTTTCGGCCCTGAAAGCTAATTTCGACGACTCGGCGTGGAAAAATGGAATGCATTTTTCACTGTTATGAGCATATTCTGAAATTTTCTCACAAGGGCAATTTTAATTACAGCTATACGAGGCAAAAAGTATACTCCATAAACTTCATAAAGCAATTAGAACGTAGGATTCTTGGACTTTTATAGCAGAGGTATTTCACATCGAGTCAAATGAAGCAAAAACTTCACGGCACCTTGTAATTTAAGCGAATCACTCGAAAATAACACAAAGGATTTGCTTTTGTGGAACGACACGAGCGTACCACCGATCGCTCGACTCGATTAAAACTTCGCGTGAAAGCATCTTCGACTTTAAAGTTCCCGCCTCGTTTCGCTGACGCAATGTCTTAAACTTATAATTTACCTTATTTATACCTGAATTTCTCCGGCCAGCCATTCCGGAGGCCATATTTCTCCGTTAATAATTCGTTAAAACATCCGTGAATTCTTATATTTCCTTGCCGTGCGCATACTCATGTCGTCGCATACTAACTACAACAATCGGGCTGAGCCGATTTATTAGATTCACTTAGCAATAGAGTACTTTAGACGGAGAGTGCCAGACAACGTTTGGATCTTCAGTCGCATCGTTGATCAAAATATCTTTCGTACTTTTAACCGACTGAAAAACGCTTTTATCCGCTTAAAACGAATTTAAATCGGTCAAAGTTTACAATAACATTGTCTCAGAGAAAGTCAGAGAAAGCTCAAGTCTGCGCAACAACAAAAAAAAAAAAAAAAAAAAAAAAGGAAAAAAAAAAAAAAGAAGAAAAAATTCTGTTATCGTGATATTTAAAGAGTGTAAATCAGAAAAAATTCTGTTATCGTGATATTTAAAGAGTGTAAATCAATACTTCAATGCGCCTTTCAGATTTAATAAATATTTCGCTAAGTGGATTAAAACTTTTCTTGTCAATACATTTTGCCTTAATAAATGAGAATTTATTTCAAATAGTCCATCAGCTATAACAAAGGACAATAAAAATTAATAATACCAAGACTTAAAAACCTTTGATAAACCGATCTTACGGCATTACGCGCGCGCACGCATACACACACACGCCTGCGCACAAAACAAACAAACAAACAATACATTAAATTCATTACGATATATTATGACAATCTCTCCTTTCAAAGTGAAGGATATTTTTAGACAATATTTCTATACGTAACAATGAGGGGACGATGATTTAACCATTTAACCATACTGAACCATCGTGGTATTAATTATACCTCACTTACTACCACTTTACATCACGCATACCAATCCCCAAGCATCGTTACGCCACATTATGCATTCTTAATACGAAGCGCAGGTTGGACCGGAAGTACGAAGGTGCAAGTACTCGGCTCGCAGTCCAACAAATTGTTACGATCGTGAAAGCCGAGTACTCGAGTACTAATACCACTGGAAGCGCGCGATAAACTTTTGGCGGGAGAAACGCTATCGACCTTGACCCCGATTTAAAGTGCTGTTTTTCCTTCTTTCGTCGCCTCTTCGACGCCTGCACGCACGTGGAGCCGTAACCCCCCAATGCAGTACTTACCCAACGAACCACCGGGGCTGATCTCCGGGATTGAGCGTCGGTTTATCCAACGGGATTCGTACCTGCCAGAGTCCTCGGTACTCTAACGCGAAAATCCTCATGTGGGGTCGCCACGGATCGAGATACGCGGAGATAATTTCACCCCTTTGGATACTGCGCATAAAGTGTTATTTATTTGCGCTGCGCAATGGCCAGTGGCGCTCTCTTGTTTATACTTTCACGATAATCTCTAATGGAGCTGTTCATCCACTTTAACGGAGTCGAATATTACAATTGTTTTCAGGAGTTAATGTTCAGTCATTAGGCGTGATGTAGTTGCCTTACGGTTGACGCACTACGAGTCAAATGCGAATTAGCTGCAATAACGCTCAGCACCGGAAATTCGGTTGTTTGTTAAACAAGTGTGTACACACACCATGAAATTGTGTAAAATTCATTATGTCACTAAGAAATTTCTGTTGTCTAAGAAACGTAACTCGTGCATTAGTAGAAAAGGCAGTTATTTTTTAAATATAAATGCTAAAAAAATTTTCCAGATATTTTTTATTTCCAAAACGTGCGTAATCGTTATTTTTAATATTATATCTATATGCAGCAAATAAATATTCACGAATAGCAATCAATATAAAGAATAAACAATTTAAATAAAGTAATTGTTTTGTCATTTACGCTACAAATTATTTATATCATGTTGAGCTTACATTAGCTGGCACATATGTTTTCTATTAATTCTGCGAATTAAAGCTTTAACAATAATAATAATAATAATAATAATAATAATAATAATAATAATAATAAAAATAATAATAATTTGGATAATAATGGAAATGGAAATTTTCATAGTAGAACATAGGAAATAACAATCTAATAATTAAGAATTGCTCACTATTTATGTTTTTTTTTTTTTTTTTTCTCTTGCTTTTATATAAAAGCGTAAAAGCAGCGTGGATAATGATTATTTAATTAATTAGACATGCGTAAATAAACAAAAAAAATCTCAGTACATATTCTATTTCCGCTCTTATTTAAAATTACACTATAATTTAATTCGGAAAATATAAATTTACCAACTTTTTAATATATAATCCTTTTCATTAAAATATCGAATAGAGATGTTGAATATTTCGTATATCAGAAAAAACTAGGTTATAATAATAATAATAATAATAATAATAATAATAATAATAATAATAGTAATAATAATAACAACAAATTTATTTTCGTTTATTTAATGTTATAAAATTGCATATATAATAATGAGCTTAATTGTATTTCTTACTTAAAAATTCTAATTAAACTATTTTAATTATGCAGTACGGTAAAATTTTAATAATGATAAGCACACTTTCTCGTTAATACAAGAATAATAAATAATGGCGCCATTAAATTTTTTGTATTACTTTCTAATTTCTATCAATAGACACCGATAACTGTCTATTAAGAAAAATGTTTATTTTTTTTTATTCAAACGCGAAAACCAAATTACACCTTAGCTAGAGCATTATCAACAATTTTCCTCGTTCTTTCCCTTTTATTAATGACAAAAAAACATTAAGAAGTTTTAACTATGGCTACAGAAAAAAGTAAGGTACTATAAAAAGACGAAAAAACCAATGAAATAAAATAAAAAACAAAATGATAAAATCGTATTTTCAAAAAGTACCTGCTAATCAAACCCACTACCTGCTTATAAACTTATGCACGATGCGGAAAATTTGTTTATCTCGTTGTATTGGAGATAAGGATGTATAAGCTCAGCCATCTCGAGCCAAAAAGTTCCTTTATTACAAAATCCATTCGTTTATATAAATAGAGACATACACGGCGCATGAAAATAATTTCGGCGAATAATGGAAATTTTCATTACTTTCGCAATACGAGAAAACGTCCTGAACGGTCGCCCTGGATGTCGATTGGGCCAATCACTAAACAAGTACTTGAGTCGAAGTACTTTGCTCGTGCGTAACTTAATATAAAAAATATCGCGCAGCTACTGCCAAAGTACTATTAGCAAAAGAAAAACTTTGGCTCGTCGACCATTTTCACGTGAACGCGCATGCAAACACGCAAATTCGCAAGAAACTTATCACCACCTACCAATGCTACGGCTTAATTAAGGAAAATGTAAGGCACGAGAAGAGCATGATCTTTGGCGTTTCATTATCCTCGATCGTTCATTTTCTGGATTAAAAATTGAGGAATTTCATAAGGTGATTGGAATTAATAAGATGTCCGCGATAGTCCGAACGAATAAATTTTGAATGAATCGGTCGTATATTTAGTGGAGCGGGACGTCGTTGGAAAATTCATTTATTTATTTTTGAATGCATTTCAACGAGCGCAGACGAAGGGTGAAAAGGTCAACGTTGCAAGAAGCGCGTGTCAAAGTGTCACGTTTTCACTACGTTTCGCCACCTTTGCATTAAAAAAAAAAAAGGAAAAAGGATACAGAAAAGAGGAAGAAAAGAAGAAGAAAAAAATTGCTTATCAGATTCTTTTTGGGGGAAACGAATGGTGACAGGGCTTAAATTATAAAACGTCTCCATCATATTTTAACGGGAATTGGCGTGTTTTTTTCTTTTTTTTTGTTTTTTTTTTTTTTTTTTTTTTTTTTTTTTTTTTTTTTTTTTTTTTTTTGAGGTTAATCGTCGCGCGATCACGAAGCTACGAGCGATTGCATTGTCGACAGACACTTTATCGCGTGGGCGATCGAAAGTTCGTCATGTGAGGGAGAAAGCGAAAAACTAGGTAGTCTCCCCCTTGACTGACGCGCAACGATAATAATACCGAGCGATGGAGGCATTGAAAAAAAAAAAAAAAAAAATGACATATCGTGAAACTTCAAACGCCTTTACTACTCATACTTTATACAATTAGCGGGAATTGCTGATGTTGGAGTGAGAGGCTCGTTATGCGGGACGATCCTACATAGAATTAAGAAAAAAGATCTTGTAATCTCAGAGTTATATAAGGCTACGGGGCATCGACGCCTGTAACGACAAAATTTCTCCTTCGACTCAAGGCATAAACGTACAATAAAACATCTACGCATCTTAAGTAATTTCATTTGAATTAAACGACAATTAGTCGCGCTCGACAACACTGCCGCCAATCAGGCCTGCCAATCTCATATCACACGGCTTTTCGATCTCACTATTGGAGCTTAACATCCCGATCGAGAGCAAAAGCGATGAGGTCAAGAACATCCTGCGGTACGAAAATTCGTTAATGATTATCATAGTTTAGGGCTCGTGAGAGCGAACGGCCATGCGATCGCGGGACAGAGCGGGAAAGTAGACGCACGAGGCTCGACTTCGTCCCGCGGACATCTCATCCAGATTAAACAACATTTGCAGAAGGAGGAACCGCAAGCCCGAGCGTAGGGTTAGTTTTTGCGCAGTTTCCGGGATAGACGAGGGAGAAAAAGCCTCTCTCGTACGTGCTGAGGTTGCGGAGAACGTCGGGTGTTTTTGGTGGGGGGTGAGCGATAACCGTGAGAGCGCGACTACGACGTCGCATCCCAAGCGTGAACGAAGCTCGCGTACAGGAAGTGGGACAACTTTTGAGTGTTTTTTTTTTTTCTCTTTGCTTTATCTTTATCTCTCTTTCTCGCTCTTGATCCCTTAGCGAGACTCGGTCGTACGGAAAACTTGGCGACGTCGTATGTGCGTTCCGGCGCATACGGATTCCTCGCTCTTAGCCGACTTGAGCGCGATTTTATATTAAAATCTTTATCCTGGAATACCGTTGCTTTAGAAAGCGCGAAAAATGTCCCGGGAGATGAAATACACACACACACACACACACACACACACACATATATATATATATATATATATATATATATATATATGATTTGTTGTTGAGACGCCGGTATTACTTTGGAATCGATATTATTAATTTTTAGTCACGCGGCTTTAAAGCTTAATAAGACTTTGGCCGACTGAAGTTTCGGGGCCGTGTCGTGCACACTACGTTGGCAATGCAATAACCAACTTGCAAAATTTCCACCTCGCTCCAACGAATTAGTCGCTCTAATCATATTTAATGTATCGTTGTCAATTTTTGACTAACCGACGTAAGTTTGTAATTATAATTAAGAATAATAACAATAATAATAATAACAATAATGACAATGATAATGATAATAATAGTGGTAATAAATTGTTGATAAATTGGGAATTTGATATTTATACTGATTTTAGTGATTCGACTGAGATTATGCACCGATGCGAGTTGGCCTTTCTTTAGAATATCCTTCGAAAAATTTGAATGTTGACAAACTAGTATCAACTTTTTAACTTTTTAACTTTTTAGCACTTTATCGTAAGTTCTGTCTCTTACGATGTAAGAGATCCTTGAAGTGACATTATATTTATACACATTTCCAAAACTTAGAAAAACAAAGTTTTGAAACGTGCTTAAAGAATATATGCTTGAAAAGTCGATTTTATCGTGTTTATTATTTTAAAATATTCCAACTACTTTATGCTGCCGATGCTTTTAATCTCTAATTAGTAAATATTCAGTCAGATTAAAAGGCAAATTATTCATTTTATCCAAAGCGCAGAGTATTCGCCATATTTAGTATAAAATTATGCACAATCCTTCGAGCAATAAATTATCGGTACAATAATAATAATAATAATAATAATAATAATAATAATAATAATAACAACAACAACAACAACAACAACAACAACAACAATCGTATCGAAAATTAACTAATTATGGATTTTATTTTTAAATTTTGATATATCAAGACAAAGCGCTGCCGGAACATTAAAATATTCCTACTGACGTCTATTAATCCTATATACGATAGAGTAAGATTAAGAAAGATTTAAAATTTTTAATTTTAAGCGTTTTCAAATGAGTATTAAAAAAAAAACAAAAAAGTTTCCTCTTTCACATGATAAAATATTCACTTTATTTTTTTTTTTTTTTTTGTTGTTTCATGCTTATAAAATGTGAGTAATTTCAAACGACGCATTAAAATGTATGTTGTTAAAATGTTATTAAAATGTTGTTTAATTACTACAAAATTAGAAGTTACTCCGGTAATATGAGTTGGTTGTTTAATTACTACAAAATTAGAAGTTACTCCGGTAATATGATATACGTGTATATATATATATATATATATATATATATATATATATATATCGTATGATATTACTACGTGGAAACTTTTTTTTTAATTAAATAGGATACGTGATATTTAATCACATTTATCAAGCTTATTACGATATATCTTACTAACCCACATTATATGAGCTTTTAATAAAACTGGATAATGTAAGTCGTGAAACTTGTGAGTGCAACCATTTGTAGAGAAGTCGGGCAAAATTTTGAAAATTCAAGCACTAATATCAGAAACTAAATATAATTTATAATTTTGGAAAGTAAGTTCAAAACATGACCATTGACGAGTCAGACAACATTGCAATAGTAAAGCTGACGCGGCTACTGATTAGAGCCGAGTACATCGTTATTTTCGTTGGCGTCTGATTCCTCGATGTGATTACGTTTTATAGTGCTACTGTTTATGGTTACGGGAACTTTAACTATAATTTTCATTCTACGTTGTATATAGTCGAGCGCAATATGATAGGAGACAAGTCGATTTTACATTCTACTCAAACTTCTAATGGCAAAGACAAATTTTCTTATACAAAATTCGAAGATATAATTCTAGTTGAACTTTGTGCCCTTGTCGTAAATTATTATTCCTTAAAGATGATTGCTGTTTAAAACTAGAAATATAAATCATCTTAGTGTAGATGTTTATTATATTGATCGACGATCTAAATCCATTATATCAAAAGTTGTTTCTAACGTGGAAGAAATTTATTCCAATGTGACATTATCATTTTAAGGATATGCAGCATTAGCATTTTTTTCAAATGTGCTACATAATGCAAATTAATTATTGTCCTAATCTGAATCAGTAACTTTATGAAAAGTAGAAAAAAGAACGAATAAAAAGAATAAGCATTGAATATTTGAAAAAGAGCTTGCTGCTACGCCTTTCGTTAACAATCGAATTAGCTTTCAAATTGCTTTGCTGCTTCTTATAATTTCCTCTTTATTGTAGAAAAACTGTCTTGCTTTTCCATTCATTATTCGTCATACATCTTCCAATACCATCCAACAGGGTAATTATGTTGAAATAGAGGAGTTTAAAGATTTATACTCCTCAAAAGAAATTATGCTTAATTTTGTAAAAAAAAGAAAAAGAAAAAAAAAACAGACATTCATCAGAATTTAGATAAAAAGTAATGGATGATTATGAAATCATCCCTATGTACATATTTGTTTCAATACTGATCATCCTGATGTATAAATAAATAAATTAAATTAATTATGATCTATTTCGCTTCTATGTCAATATTATACGCGCCATTGAATATTTTGTCGAATCAACAAAACGCATAGATGAAATATCATCAATAATTAAAATCTACCGTCGCCACAATACATTAAGACATAATGACCATTTGGCTCTAGAACAAATGTGCAAAAGCACTATTTTTTATATTTGCCAATTTGATAACGAATCCCCGAGGATTAATTTCCGTCTGTCACGATGTGTCTATACTTATTGTAATAAGACGGCAATGCAGATAACTCAAGCTGATGTACAAGACAAAGATAATTGATCGTGGCTGACAAATCCCGATGAATTTTTTACTATTTTCATTTATCAAAAAATATTGCATAAGGTTATGCAGCATAAAATTCGTAATAAATATTACTTTGTTAATTAAGTTTGAAAATAAATTTGCTTAAAACCAAATTAAATGAGTTAAAAGCTCCATTAGCCCCGTAATGCTGACACTTTAAAGTTCAATACATTATGTCTCTTTTTAAGAATATACTAATAAGAATATAAACAAAATATCAAAAGCTCTTATGCAGATAAGGGCATTATTTACGAGAAAACTCATTGGTTAAGATAATTAAAAAAATAATTAATTATATTAATTTTACACTTTTTAAGCGATATTAATGTAAGTAAATGGACTCGTACAGAATTTATTTATGTCACAAGTCTCGCAAATGTTATTATGAATGATTAAAGTGTTCGTTGCTACGTTCTTAAATTTATGTGATACGTAACTTAATTATTGATTATAATATATAATATAATTTAAGACGGATAATTTATTCCCATATAAATACATAAATACAAGTATTAATAACGAATAAGAGATATTTAATTTTATAATTTAGCAATTTTATAATTTCGACTAATAATTAAATTCCAGACATTCATTCAGAATTTGATCATAAAATCTTTTTAATTACTTTCTATCATCTTATCTTTTTTTTTAATATATATATATATATATATTCTGTATTAAATTCTTATTATTATTTTGTAACTAAAGAAGATATTCTTAAATGGATAAATGGAATTTTGAAATAATTTTAAGAAAATCAATAAACTATTTATACAATGAAATTTGGCATTGGCATAATTATCATTGATTTATATTGAATTTTAATGAATAATTATTAAAGGGTAAGATTTTATGGAGAAAAACCAAAAAAAATTCTTAAATATTAATTAAGATTTAATAAAGAAAGATATATTTGTCATAATAGGTAAAACGAAATTTATAAGTATAAGAATATAAATAATTATTATTTGTAAATGCTACATGCACTGTTGACAGGACAACAAATTATTCAAAAAATTCTATTAGGCTTTTCAACTTCACAAATAACATGACACTTTACAATTGCTATTTCCTGAATTTCATCTTATTATAACTTATAAAACGCTACAGTAATATTAATTAATGCAGTTCTCACATTGTGTATTTAATAACACAAATCCAACGTTACGTTATTGCAGACTACATTTCCAGTTTAACGTGGAAACAGCTTCATACAATGGTTTTTCTCTTCTTTTTTGAAGACTATTCTTACTCTAATATTAAGATATAAATAAAAAAGTTTCCACTGTTATATTCATAAATTATATTATTAATTAATAAGTGCATTCATTAGTTTTATTATTCTAAAAAGCATACTTTGACAGGACTAGAAAATAGTTTTATTTATAAATAATGAAGTTTTACGATTTTCACAAGAATTAATTAAATCATAAAATTTACCAAAATATCTTCAAATACACGAAAGCGATAATTTATTTTAAGTAGACGTTCATAATTTAGCTCTTACCATTTTCTTTAATCTCACATTCCAAAGAAACATAAATTGCTCGTTCCATATAAATTATATATTTTCACGGTATCTTGTATTTTTTTAAATTTCAGAGGACAGAGGATTATAGTTTAGACAAATTCCCGAGATAGACCCAAAGTTTTTCTCTGATACAATGGGCACGTCACCTTACGATCGCACTCCTAATGAAAAAAAAAAGGCTCTAACAGCAGGTGACAAAAGCTCTCCATTTTTGCGGGTAAGTGCTATTATTTTTCAACTTTTTTCGTCTCTCTCATATTTTCATTTTCCCGACGACATCTTCTTTACGACGAAATTCGCTCTATCTTTGTATCGTTTCTTTTTTCATTTGGTTTTCTTTTTTTTTTCCTTTTTTTTCTTTTTTTTTCTTTTTTTTTTCTTTTTTTTTTTCACTTGACGCGGCAGGCACATTCATTTTTATGCGACGAGAAAAATGAATAAAAGAAAAAAGCAAAGAAATTATAAAGAAAAGGGAAAATGGGAGGAGTAACCGCCCGAGGCAAATCGAGAGTAAACACACGTGTGCGAAAGCTCCCTCCACTCGCTCTATCTCCCTCTCTCCTCTTCCGCTTCCTCTACCTGCTGCCATCTCTCCATCCTTGTCCTCCACCCCTCTCCTATCCCGTGACATAAAAAACAATATGTCTAACAGAGAGACTACATATGATAAGCGAGCACATTGCTCAACAACCAACTTAGTATTTTGCTTTTTTTTACTTCTTTATATCGTCCGGATTTTTTCTTAACTTTCATTTGCCACATTTGCATTCATGCGATTTCCATTTACTTATATATCTTGTGCGCTTATGTCCTTTCTCATATAATTCCCAGTTAAAAGAAATTCAATTTTTCATTTCGTATTCATATCGACGAATGTTACATTTCTAATGAAGATTCACAAAGAAATCACGAACAACGGCAAATATTGAAAATAATTTGTTGAATTATTCTTATTTTATTGAAATTAGTTTGTAGTTTTTTGGGGTTTTAATTATTACCAATACATTATTAGGACAAAGGGAACTATCATTAAGATTTTAGTATTTTTAATATTTTAGTATAAGTATTTGAAAAGTTTATTATACATAAATAAATGCAGAAAATTTAGTCTCATTCTTTACTTCGATTATTAACTTATTATTAACTGATAAGCAACGCATAATATTAAATAAGCCTTTTATTGTTTAAAATATGATTTTTAATTATCATGTTATTAAATTTAATATCGGTTAAGTATAGTATAATGATCGATAGGATTTCTCTTATCGATAGTTTCACATGAACCAGTTTTTGTTGACGAGAATTTTTTTTAAATAAATTGTACTCAATACATTCGAAGTTAGGCATAATTTATTTCTAACTTTATGAATTAACTATTCAATGTATTTAGTTTAAATATCAAATGATTATGAATACTATCGATTCATGAATAAGTAAAAATGTTATACGAGATATAAATTTATAAAAATTAGTATTATTAGATAAAAAAAATTTTATTTTATTCTTACAACTACACTTAAGATTTTTTAACATATTTTTATACATATTTTGCTAAACTACATAAATTTTAATGTTATAATTCAACATTCTCATAAATTAGCTTCGAGAGCTAAAGATCACACTGAAGAAAATTATTCAAAATATTCAATTCACGTACATTTTTTTTTTTTTTTTTTTTTTTTTTTTTTTTTTTTTTTTTTTTATATATAAACTCTGTAATAGTGAATTTAATTATCTTATGAATAACTTATATTGATAGATTGGTAAAAATATAAAATTTGATAATACAATTACATGAATTTTCTTTTTCAGTTTATTGCTAAATAATATAATTTCACAGATAATAAATCCCACAAACGTTATATTTAATAGTTGAAGAAATTGGTCGATTGGATGTTAAAATACGAAAACACGACTTAATAAAAGCATCCGTTCTGAAATTCTGAATATAAAATATTCGTGAAACTTAGTGTGTATATTATTATATGCAAGATACGACTTATACGATTAGATTTTGTGGGAAGGAAATGCAATGAAAGAGAAACTCAAACAAATTTACTAATGAAAATAAAATTTAATCTATCATCAAATTTAATCGTCCATTGCTCTTACTTATTCAAAACGCGAAAGTACTGATTAGTTGTGCTATTTGCTTTACTGTTAAAAGTAACCAATGCATGTTTAAAATGGATATAGCGTTCGACAAATGTTCAACAAGGAATATTTAAATGATAATTAAAACTATCGACTTTGTTTGTAAATTGAAAAATTTCTGAAATTTATTTAAAATAATATTTTGAATTACGTAAAACTCATGAAATTGCGTATCTTATGGTAATGATTTTACAGCCGCGAGTTGTCAATTAAAATGCTAAAAGAGGTAATTATTAAAGAAATTTGCTTCTCAAAACAGAGTTTTTCAGTACTGATGAAAATACTTGCATAAATAAGTCAATAATAAATAATATACGAGATTATTAAAATTTATTAAACATCTAATCTTAATAAGTATTATTAAATATAATTATGGCGATGATTATTGAAAAGTGCATAATTAAAACGGAATTAAAGCATTATATGCAAAATTTGTAATGTTAAAGTTTCACGGCTTATGTAAGTTTACGAATAACGTTTGATTTTATAATTATAAAATTAGAAAAAAATCTATATTAACTTTATTCTTAAATGAAGCGATACATCTGTGAATTTACATGTGACTTTTATCATCTTGAGGAAGTCATGATCAATGCTTATTAGATAATAAAGTACGATATAATTATATAATTTTATCAATATTTGGATATTTCAAACTGTTAACGATATTATGAATTGTGATATAAATCATCTTACTCGTTGAAACAAAAAAATTATGTTTCCTACAAGGACTGATCACTTACACTTCACTACTTACGCTTTTACTAATTGCAAATTTCACTGAAAAACTTTATCATTACAATTAAGTATGTAATCACAATAATGAATAAAAATACTTGTAAACATACTTGTACATTACGATAACCACTACAATGTGAATTTGAAAGAAAATTCTAATCCATCTATATTATAATTGCACGGAAGCAATTGTTATTACGTACAGTTCTTCACTCGTAAAGATCTTAAAATTTCCATTACCTACTACATACATTCTTTACATACATACATCATTTACGCTATTCCCAATTAACATGAAGAGTAAATTTCTTATTATCGCAATATATCCTTCAACCGACGATTTTTCTAATTAAAAATACATGAAGATACAGGTATTTGCAATATACACAATGCTCCTGATGCGCGATAGTCACGTTTTGTTATAAAACAAGCTCCATTGATAACCCATATCAGTTTCTCTCTCTCTCTTTCTCTCTCTCTCTCTCTCTCTCTCTCTCTCTTCTCTATATATAAATGGATATATTTATCTCCATTTGCCTAATAAAATGAGCGGTTAACGTATATGAGACTAACTCGATACTCACACTTTATCACCTTTAACCCAGTGCGAGCATACTCAATGTTAAATATTGGATTTTCATTTAACGCGACGCAGGCTTTCCTCCATATCTCCGTAAATCCATTATCACTCATAATCGTTTTTAATTCGTGAATTCCTCACGGTCGCATATTAAACACAGGACTCTTTCCAAGTAACGATTCACGTGAAAAGTTCACAACTACTTATTCAGTCTTGTATTAATGAGTGACACCGGTCCGGCACATATCTACACAATGCACCCTTACAACGTTCTTCCGTATCCCTTTTCTTGACAGACTCGGCCCTTTTATCTTCCTCTGCTTTGTCTTCCATCCACTCGTCCACTGGACTTGGGACATTAATGTTACCTACACTCCGTAGATAAAATATCTGTGCTTGCTCGGACGACGTCTCTACGCAAAACCGGTGAAGTCGCGAGCAGATTACATCCATTAAAATGGCTAATTCTGATGGGAAAAACGAAGTTTTATATGACGGGCGTAAATAGGATGGAAAGCCGTTTAAATTGAAATGTCGCGAGTAAAATGTCATTTGAAAAATAATGTTACATTTGAAATGTCATTTTATTAAAGCGAAGATTTTTGAAAAATATACGTAAAATATCCCGATGCAATGATACGTAACGCAGCAGTATAGGATTACGAAATTATAATTTTTTTTTTTTTTTATATGATTAACGAGACACACGGTCGTATTGTAATTCTCACGATTGGATAATTAACGAACGTTGTAAGGCACTCGAGCGCGGTGAGAGCCAGTCATTCTAAGATCCTTGTAATCCGCAGAATTGTCGAATGGTCGAATGGTGAGGGAGGATGTTGATATTATTTGGTCGTTATGGCCTTTCTTAAGAAATTTCTACTTTCGAAGATCCCCGCCCCGAAAAATAACAGAGATTCGATTCTATTTCGTCTATTTGGCCGCCAACCGTTATTTTCATAAGATAATGATGTTCTCGATGCTAACAGCCACGGAAGTAATTGTCGTATGAATTGTTATCGTATTGATAAAATCACAAGAGTTATTTTTCTTAATGCAAATAATTTCATGAGTGGCATTAGATTTGGAAGTTGCAGACAGCTTTGAAGAATGGCAATTTTTTATTAAATCTGAATGTGACAAGGTTGATGGAAAAAAAAAACTATAATATGATATGTGTATGTACTACATTCTTAATAACTCTTGCTCCAAATAGAAAATATGAGCTTCAAAGACTAGCTGTTGATATTTCAATAATTCAAAATGATAAAACTTAAATAATATCACTATTTTCGATTCAGACACCTTTCTATTCATGGCTTAATGTAATTAAAATTATATATATGTATGTATATATAACTAATGTATGGATTAGGCACTGTATAATCTTGCGTATTGAATAATTTTCTTGATTTTCTCAGTTCCTATAATAAAGCTTATTCTAAGTCAATTCATTTGTAGAATAACAGCAGCTATGAACTTGAAATTTCTTTTAAATTATCTCGACTCTTTAATTATGCACTATCAATTAACGACTTTTCTTAATTGAAATACAAGTACGTCTAAATGGATTTAATTCTTTTTTACGTAAAAATATTTTCGAAAAATTTAATTAAATTTTCCAAATTTCACTAAACCATCATTTCAGACACTTTTTATGTAAATCGTAATTGAAACTGTATTATGTGCGATAACACTGAATGCTATATGTACTTATGCGTGTGTTTCTCTCTCCCACTCACTCTATGTGTCTGTATGTTTCAACATGTGTATATATGCATGTAGATATATGCTTCGAATTTTGATTTTCTCTTGTTTTGTATGCATAAGTTTGTAAATAAATAAAATATTCGGATTCGATAAAATATTTATAAAATGTATTTTGTAAATGTAAACTAGTAATAATAAAGATGCCTCGCAACATGTCATCAGCAAATTGTTAAAAGAAAAAAAATAATAATAATCTTCTTTCGTTTAGTTAACGCTTTATATTTTATTTAAAATAATGTGCATTGTGCAGTCCGAATATTCTTGGAAGAGTCGAAAAAACCGTGATTTTCGAATTCCCCACCCCACTGGATTGTGCATATTACATTAGAATGTGAAAAAGTTCACAATATTATTCATATATATATATATATATATATATATATATATATATATGTGTGTGTGTGTCTTCCTTTCAATTCTATTTACAATAAAAAATTTATCTATTTATCATTTTACATACATTAATTCCATGAGAGTAATTTATTTTATATTTTTGAATTTATAGGTCATATAGAATGTGAATATAAAGAAAAAAAAATTAAATCACTTATATACTATGCATCGGTTAATATTTTTTAATTTATTACAGTATGCCAACAATGCACACTATTAGTAATTAATGGAAATGTTGAACTAGTTAAATGTAAATTATTTAAATTACACAAATCGAATGGCGGTGCTGCTTAATGAAATAAAACTTTAAAATTAAAAAGTAGTAAAATTTTATTAAACAAATAAATAATATGTAAATGTAATTTACATATTCGGATTTTTATACTATTTACCAAGTACGACACGCTAATAAGAAATAACAATCAAGCATTATTGTAGCGTAATATTGAAAAGTTTTGCTATCATTTAAAATAAAACAATTGCCTAGAACAACAAAAAAATAAGACTAATAATATATTGTTATAATTTTGCTTTGTATGTAGATTTTATGCAAAGCTTAAAATTTTCAATTATTCACGGCTAAAAATTTATTATTAAAGGTTTTTAATATATACTTTGTCCAATATCCGGATACAAGAGCCAAATGAATGTAAATTTAAGTATAGAGTCATGATTTTATATTTAAAAGACCTTTAGTAACCTAAGGAAAATCTGGAATACTTGAGAAAATTTGAATTTCATTATTTTCTCACTTCAAATGTTTCGAGTATTTTCCTCGATTCTTTCACTTTAGATATATACGTTTCTCACAATTCAATTCATTTAAAAGTCCGTTTCGAAGGGCTTCGATATTTTAAAATTTAAAGTGCACCTTAAAGAGACGTGATTAAGGTTTTTTAAAATTCGGATAAGTGAAAATGTAAAAAAAAAAAAACTAACATGAATAATCTGAAAAATCCTAAATTACATAATGAGAGCTATCATTTAAAAAATTATTTTTATATATATTTATGATTTAATACAGCTTAAATCGTTTGAATAATTATCATTTAAATTATTAAATTCGTATGACCTTTTCACCTCTGCATTCAATTTTGTGAATTAATGTTCATGAAAACAACGAGAAATTTTAATAGCCATGGCGAAAGTTTAATTCGCTACTTTCGAACTCGTCCCATAGGCCCCTGGGCCTATGAATTTCTATTTTTCATTAACTCAAGGAGTTAATTATTAATGGCCATATAAATATTAATAGGATGAGGATCAATAAGTAATGTTACGTGGCATTTGTATAAGCGAGCATGTCATGGTGACTATTATTTGAATTGATTGAGTTATTTCGTTAGAGGCAAGCCGTGGCCATTTTATTTAACTTTGGATTATTATTGTATTTAGTCAGTTTCGTAAAATTCGGATGTAGAATAAAATTAAATATCAGACAATTATCGGCAAAATAAGAGTTTTAATAATGACCAAGGAAATTACGGGATTATTACATCAAGCATTTTATTTTCATTTTCATTTTCATTTTCATTTACCAAATATATTGTAAATCGTCTATATCAATGTGCGTGCGTGCGTGCGTACGTGCGTGGTTTGAAAGATTTTATTGCACGTGACCTTTTACTATTCAAAAACGGAAAAATGAAAAAAAAATCAGGATTTACGAAGATGGGAAAAAACCGTGGAACGGAAATTTCGCAAAAGTCGCGAGAGTAAATATTATAAATTTGACTTGGCTACTACGGTTTGCTCAACAAGTTTAACAAACTTGATTCGAACTTTCAAACAATTCTCTCGCAAATTCTCCAATCCACTGGAAATCCATGGCATAGGAAATTCAAATACTGTCTAATCTATCATTGCCGATAATCGCTGCTATTTACGTGCCACAAATTGCGAGTAATTTACCGCTGAAAAAACGCAAATTCACGGATTCTCGAAAATTTTGCATTTACAGCGATTAGTCATATTGTACTAATTGATTGAAATTCAATATCACGAAAATTTCTCGTTACTCTTGTGGAACGAGTTACATTATAAGCTCAGGGCTTGTCAATGGAGAAAGCCTAATAGTTGGTCGTCGTTACAGTCGTTAATTTTTCTCCCGATTTTTATAAATTATAAAGAAATGATGCGCGTGAAGCGTTTTCGCCGTCGAATCGAGATGGATTTGCCTAGCGGTAATGCAAAAGACCTAGTAATTCCGTTAAATAGCGGACAATATGCGAGCAACAATTTCGTTATTAATATTTCGTTATTAATATCAAAAATTCCCTGGCCCCCGTGTCCCTCGAATCCCCTCGATCCTCCCTCCTATCATCCAGGAGCAACGTTACGTCGTTTCACGCCGTTCGATAAAGTTCGCATCGATGATGTCCGGTGCAAAGTTCATTTGCGCGTAAGCTAAGCCAAGTTGGCAAGTTTCTCTCGTCTTAGGAGCAGCAGCTGCGTAGCCTCGAGGCATCCGCTAATGGAATAAAAGGAAAGGCGACAGTCGCTGGGGAAAAAGTTGACGCGCGCTCACCTGTTGTTGAAGACAGCGGCGACGGCGATGCGGGACTCCGGCGTCAGTCGTCCCCGGGGGTTGATCGCGGGCACCTTGAGCAAGTCGCAGGAGGACTGATGCCTGCGGTAGTCCCGGCAGCTCCAACTATTCCCTACGACCTCCTCCTCGGGTTTCACCGACTGCCGTCGCGGACCCTCGCCGCCCCCGCCCTCGGAGAGATGGCGGACCAGCGGTCGTCTCATGGTACATTCGCTGGATTTCGCGAGACCGTAAGGCCCGATGCACGACCAAGTGCCTCCTTTCTCTCCACCCTCTGCTCGCAGACTTTCCACTTTATCTATGTACTTTTGTTTTTGTTTTTGTTTTTTGTTTTTATAATGTATAAGTGATGAACTGGGTTAGCGGAGGGACGATTCGGGGATTGGGAGTGGAATTTACAAAATTATTAAAGGTTCACAGGCCGGCTCGTAATATCTCATTGGCGAGTTTGTAGTATGAAAGTGAGTAGGTGCGCGTTTAGCACGTGTCCGTGTACGTGTCTCTCAATTCGAAATAAGCCTGGGCGGTTTTATGGCAAATGTAAAAGTGTCGTTAAATTTTCTGAGCCATACATTATCGATTGTTAAGATACCGCTGGTGACTTTGTAATTTTAATTTAGTGTCCAGCTCTCGTAAGCCTCAAGTTTAATTTATATACTAAAAGGCGTTAAATATTATATTAACGCAATAAACACGAAAATATATAATAATAGTATCTTGGTACGTTCTTCCCGAATGATAAATATTTTTTAACGACACGGGTAAGGTCGTTAAATGTTTAAGCAATATATTAATATTCGGCGGGTTTAATTAAGCTTAAAAGCCTGTCTCTTGGGCTTGCTGAGCGTTGTGTTTAATTACTAATGTTAAATAGCAATAACGTTTTTCGCGTGAAAACAAAGCGGGAGCCAAAAAGTAAATACCTCGCGCCCGTGTCACGTGAAATCTGAGAACATAATTTACGTAAACATCGGGGAGAAGAAAAATTCAACAAATTCGACAATAATAATTCGTCGGATATATGCTATAAATACATATATATATATATATATATATATATATATATATACATATATACATATATACATATATTCATTTGTGTATCAAGTTGAAATTATTTGAATTGCTTTATATTAGAGGTCAGGTTATATGCACCAACCCTCGTTAACGCTACGTAAAGAATTCAGAATGTAAATTCTAGCATGAAATTCTTTACAAAATGAAAATAACCTCTTTTAATTCGCATTTAACGTTGCCTGTAATAGAGACATTTTTTTACTTCTATCGCTTCCAAGTCGTTTAACCTGCGCAAACATTTATCAATGAGAAAGAAACCTAAGCATATACGAATGAATTATTCAAATGTGATTTAAACATATCATTTTTATCCTCACTGCAATGCTATCTAATGACAAAAAGTTATAGTATTATCGATAGTTATTTTATGATGTAAAATTAATACGCATCTCTTTTTCATGGTGAGTTGACCTAATTACTGATTAATTGGCTTTGTCAACTTGATCGCATTTAGTTCATTTGAAATTAAATTGCCAGTTTTTATAAAGCGGTATTATTGTCCGTTTTAAATGTCATTAGGAGATTTGAGAAATTCATTTTTACAAGAAAATGAAAAATGGAAAATTTCATTCTCCGTTGTATTCTTTGTAACTGAAATAACTTAACGCGACGTTCTTAAAATTGCTTTGGTCATAATAACTCGTTTATAAATATTTCATATGCCAAAGCTTAAACATAATAAAGAAATGAATGTATCTACTTTTTATATTTTAATGAATAATTGTATTATAAAATATAACATAAATAATAGGTGATTAAATTCAAATTAGACCATTCAAATTTTATATATTTAAAATACAGCCTATATTCGATCACTAATACACATTAACAACAACAACAACAACAACAACAACAACAACAACAACAACAACAACAACAACAACAACAACAACAACAACAACAACAACAACAACAACAACAACAACAACAACAACAACAACAACAACAACAACAACAACAACAACAACAACAACAACAACAACAACAACAACAACAACAACAACAACAACAACAACAACAACAACAACAACAACAACAACAACAACAACAACAACAACAACAACAACAACAACAACAACAACAACAACAACAACAACAACAACAACAACAACAACAACAACAACAACAACAACAACAACAACAACAACAACAACAACAACAACAACAACAACAACAACAACAACAACAACAACAACAACAACAACAACAACAACAACAACAACAACAACAACAACAACAACAACAACAACAACAACAACAACAACAACAACAACAACAACAACAACAACAACAACAACAACAACAACAACAACAACAACAACAACAACAACAACAACAACAACAACAACAACAACAACAACAACAACAACAACAACAACAACAACAACAACAACAACAACAACAACAACAACAACAACAACAACAACAACAACAACAACAACAACAACAACAACAACAACAACAACAACAACAACAACAACAACAACAACAACAACAACAACAACAACAACAACAACAACAACAACAACAACAACAACAACAACAACAACAACAACAACAACAACAACAACAACAACAACAACAACAACAACAACAACAACAACAACAACAACAACAACAACAACAACAACAACAACAACAACAACAACAACAACAACAACAACAACAACAACAACAACAACAACAACAATAATAATAATAATAAAGAATAGATTTTTATGTTGAAAATATTTTAAATGAGGAATACGATAGTTCAAGGCAAATGGTTATTGTGACGAGTGATTTTATTCAAATGCCACAGTGTCCGTTGATAACGACTTTCCCAATCGATTTTAAATTTCAAAATAGTTCCTTTGACAATTTGTCGATAAATTTTTTATAATTTCAAAAGTATTACTTTATTATTGGCTTGAACGATAACTTCAAGCGGTGACTTCAATCCCAATATGACAATATGACAATATGACAATCATGAACCTTAACGTCGCATAAGCATAAAGACAAATAATTTAACGGTCGATATGATTTTGGTCAAATATTCGTGGCTTTGAGCGAGCTTGTATTTTTTCAAAAATCAAATTCACACATGTTTAATAAAGTCTTAACTTATCGTTAAATTCTCCGTCATAGATCTCCAAGTATTGAGTATCTACAAATAGGTAACTGTAAGCTTCGTCATTCTTACTGTTAATGTTATTTTGAAATGAAAAATAACGATACTAGCAAGTGAGCTTGTATTAAAGCTCTGAAAATTTTCATTATTTATGGTCAGGTTAGTTAACGCAAGGAAAGCATTGAAAAATGATTTTTTATAGTCACAGATCGATCCTATCATCTCGAATCGAGACATTAAATTTCATCGTTTTTATTTGAACATTCGCAACAGCCATGATAAAGCATCCCGTGCCTCTGTATGAGTTTACTATGCATTTGAATCATCGACTCACCTGAAAAATGCATATCTAAGGAGAAGAAAAGAAAAGGAAATCAATGGCCATGAATCCCAATTAATTGTGGAAAATAAAATCTATCCAGAGCGCATCTCTTATCATGAAAAACTTGTCGCGTGTCGCGAGCAAATAAAAGTGCATGAAATGGCGTTGAATAAGTGACAAAGCGATGCAAAGTTTCAGCACATTTTTTTAATCATCGAACGATCAATGACAGTATTATTATAAACAATTCCTCAAGAAGATGGCTTTTGATATATCGAAGTCTTCGGGAGGTATTTTCCCGTCAGCTTATTAATGAAACTCACCTTTCCTACACTGAGCTTACGAGCCCTGGACTACGACCTAAATTGCGCAATCGAAAGAAAAATTATGTGTAACCGTTTAAGGAGTTGACATTACTGACCCATTACTCAACCGTTAGTGCATATCTCTTAATCGCGAATCGCAAACAACCCAATGTGTGTGCGCAGATCGATAGAGATAATCTTGGAAAATACCGTATCGCCGATACCGAAGACTCGATCGTACGTGGTTAATCAACGAGGAATTAAGAAAGCTTGCAAGGCCAACTAGTCGAAGCGATGGGACAGGGAGAAGCTCGCGACCGAGGGAGGGCTCCGTTCAGCGGAGACTCGAGCCCTCGCAGCAGGCGACGAGGGCCTTGGCTTACCTGGTATCGGAAAAGCGCGGGAAATGCCGGGAGCGTTTTCGCGGACACGCGCTCGTCTCGCGCCGAGGACTGGCGGCCGTGATCCGGCGCTCAGATTCCCAGAGCCGCCCTCCGGGAGGCGCGCCGCGCCGAATCCGACGCGGACCTCTACCTCGACGACAACGGGATAAGGGTGTCGCCCTCGGGATTCGGCCGCTCGCGTCTACGTCCCTGATAAGGCAGTGTGCGCCAAGGGATACGGCAGAGCTCCGCTTTATCGGCTTACGGTAAATCGGCCAGGCAAAAGATCTTAGCGGCAGTTGGATTGGGCGGCGATCGACGCACCTCTAGATCGCCGGCGCTCGATATCGTTTCTCGGTGGATTTTCTTAATCGCCGTCAGTTCGGCCGCTATTGCGACAGGATGTGGATTTTCTTTCTCTTCCATATAATTCACAATCATGCCTTTTCCCATTACGTTCGCCATGAAACTGATTTTATAAAATTAAATTTTCATATATCGCTATCGTCGATCACTCTACTATTCTACACGTCATCTATTATCATGTGATCTAATTTGACATACATCCGCCATCCGCTGCTAGACTGATAATCGTCAGCGAATTGGCAAGAAAATAATCTATATAAAATTGAAGAATATATTTTTCTGTTTATTGCTATTATTATTATTATTGTTGTTGTTGTTGTTGTTGTTGTTGTTGTTGTTGTTGTTGTTGTTGTTGTTGTTGTTGTTGTTGTTGTTGTTGTTGTTGTTGTTGTTGTTGTTGTTGTTGTCGTCGTCGTCGTCGTCGTTGTTGTTGTTGTTGTCGTTGTCGTTGTTGTTGTTGTTATTATTATTATTTTGAAATTATATTTTAAAGTATTTTGAAAAATATTTTTACGTACAATTACGCACATGTTGTTACGCACGAATTGTTAAATTTATAAATTTCTAATGAAATAACGATTTAGAAGAAAAAAAATAGGACATGGCAATTACGAGGAATAGTCGAAACTTTAAATTTTTCATAAAATGTTGTAGAATATTGAACTGCACACAACCGTAAAAGAGTACAATTTTGGGCCAACACAATTTCAATTCATTTCTATCTTGAAGCGACATTGCCCTGAGTTTTAAAGAAAATGTTTTCACTTAATGGCAAAAGTCTTTCTAATCGTTAATCGATAATACTTTCAATATAAATGTCAAGATTTCATTTATAGTTTCGGTTTTATTTTTTCTCTCGTAAACGAAAGATCGTTTCTTTCATTATACAACGATCCAAATCTAGCTTTCGAAAGCTTTGGGTTTCGAAATTAGGAGGCCTATTTTTACGTAGTTATCTTGGTAAAAAATTCTAAATATAATAACTTTCGTTATCGAAGATTATCTGTATCGTTTCAAGAAATTTAATTTAAATTTATTAAATCTGAAGATAGATATGTGTCTGTTGAAATAAAAATAAAGAAAATTTTAAACTTTGACCACTGCTATTTTATGTTGATCATAAACATTGATTTTCTTTTATCTAGAATCGTGCCATTGTTATCGAGTTTTTAATAAATATTGCTGTTGAATAAATTTCGAATTTTAACAATGTACGCCATTTACATTCGGCTGTATCATATATTTAGCCCCGGACAAGCGGCAAAAAAAAAAGAAAAAGAAATGCAAAAATACTTTTAACGGCTTTCTATGCTTATTATTTATGCAATTAATGCAATTAATGAAATTTTGTATAATCCGGTAACATCTCAATTCATGTCAACATATATAGTTATACAATTTTAACTCTCATGTTTTATTCCCAAGGTCTATGAACGGACGCGCGCGCGCGATCTATTTTTATGCACATGTACTTGTAAATATGCTCCTCGATTGTAGTTATTTTAGTTTTAACGAGGATTAGGGGTATCTTTAATTTCCATGAGTCAAAGTCTATTCTGTTCCATCGTGTTCCAAGCACTTGGCTTTTATACAATTCGATAAAAGTATCTCGTTGATATTGGATTTCGAGTTGGCATATCTCGTGGCATAACTTGTGTGGAGTCGCCTTCCTTGTTTCCATCCTTCCTTCCTTCCTTCCTTCCTTCCTTCCTTCCTTCCTTCCTTCCTTACCTCTTTCCAATTCTCAATATCACCCCATGAAAGAAGAATTAAACAATCTGCGTCCGCCTTAAGTTCAGAAGTAAATAAATCGACTGCGCTGGGGAGTAGAGCGCGGATAAGCTCGAGCGGTCAGCAATTTCCTCCTTCGTCTTCATCCGTAGGCCCGACGTCCACGCGCGAGACAAAGCACGAGAGCTAAGCGACGGAAAGAAGTAAAGTAAAGTCTTAGCCGATATCGGCGCCCATTACCATAACGATTAACATACGGCGGCTCTTGGCACAATGCTGTCTCGGTATGGAATGCGCGGCCTATTACCGGATAAGTCGTTGCCTCTCCACTTGAGAAAAAATAAGGCAATCGGCGCGAGGGGATAGGCCAAGTTGCTCTTGGACAAGCCTTTGGCCCCTCTGCGACCTCGTAATTCACCATCCGCTCGGTATTATTACGGCACTGTTACTTACGAGCACCCCCGCGGTCACCGCACACACGTAACCTACGGGTTCGTGCCCTCGAAATCATTTCATCGAGCAGTCGAGCGTTTCGGATGCTGCGATCGTCGTGCTCCCCTAACATCACCACCTCTACCAGAAAAAGCGTGAGTTTAGGCAGGAGAAGCATCGCCGGCTCGGCTTAACCTGAAAGGACAACAGGATACCTGACCGAGGCTATCTTAAGGCCCCTTGTTATCGAATTTTTATTCGTTTTTTAAAGAGGTATCGTCGGATGCTGAGCCTCTTGCTCATCCGAGGCTCGTACTTGTGACGCAAGCCGCGGCCTTTCATCCCTCTAAGCCACTTCGCAGTGGTATCATCCCTCTAAGCCGCAGCCTTGAATACAAAGTGCCGACCCGTTTTTAGAAACACGAATCTCGTAGGGGTCGGCTCGTGTGTTTGCTTTGGATACGTCGCGTACGCCAGGGTCGAGGGTTCCTCATTTAAAAAATGGTCCATCGAGAATGGGTCGATTTTACGAGGCGTCGGGAGGGGTGTGTGTGTGTGGGGGGGGGGGTCCAAGGGGGATTGCCATTATAACACCTATGCGGCGAATCTTCGTAAGGGTTCTTTAGAATTTCGTTGCTTGACCAAAGGCCACTAACGTATAATGAGATGCAGTTTTGGCCTTGGGCATTTACTCTAGTGAATTACCCTCGACAAGCGTGTGATACAACGATCGAGCTATTATTATCCATCTCAAGTGTAATCAGCCTTAGCAAACGATGCTTAATGCCTTAGCGACGATGAAAGGTATTCGGGCATTTCTTTTTTCTTTTTTCTTTTTTCATTTTTTTTTTAAGTATTCTTCGTGCTCGTTGAAATACGAGCGACTCGTACTTGCTCTTTATGATGCTGGCCGTTTGTTCTAGAAACGTGTTTACTATTATTGATTTACATAAAAATTAAGCCGCCGCCGCCGCCGAAGCAGCAGCAGCAGCAGCAGCAAGAAGCTTTGCCTTACATGGAATGTACAACAATAATAAATACGTGTAAAAGAAGGGAGAATTGAAAAATTCCCTTCCCTTTCTCCTCTTTCATTCTTTCTCCCCCTATGCCCCAGATACTGAAAACAATAAAGCTATAAATTTGCAATGATGGCCTAAATATTTACACATTGGCTTACAGTCATGTTCGAAGGCGTTAGACTTGATGGATCATAGACTCGCTCTTGTCATTTACGGCTATTCCGCTCGACGTAGAGAAATCTAATGATAGAGAGACGAAATTTTACTCAAAATAGATGCAGCTACTTTTACAGGGTATAAAGTAGCGATTTATATAGGGTTACGCGTGCCTTACATATACTATATTACGAGCTCCGTGTATTAGTAGCGGCCTTCGGGGCCCGACTGTTTTGACAATACGTTTATTTCTTTAGAAATATCGAGTGCTGCGATACTTAACACTCGAATGCTCTTAAATAAACAATTGGATAAGTGCTCGAGACATTTTGCATATCCTTCAATTAGATTTACTTGCAAAAATAGATTGTATGTGTATGAGAAATTCAATTCTCAACGAGCGTAAGTCGAGACATCTACATAAAGAGAAAAAGTGTTTTGAAAATGAAAATGAGCTCGCCATTAAAAGAGAAAAAGTTAAAGAAAACGAGAAGAACTAACATAGTTAACTACTAATGACTATTAAGTTAAAGAAATCAGCTTGAAAGTAAATATTCTTGAGATTAGAAAGTTTTTAAGCGATTTTATTCACCGTCTCGCGCTAATTCAAATGAATTAAGTATTTGAGTAGCATCGAAAAATATAATTACGTGTGTAGTGAGAATAAGAAGAAGGGATTGTAAAAATGTATAAAGACGCTTTGGCAAATTTCACTTCTTTATTGACATTGTTGACACATAATGTAGTTTAACATGTTTTTCTAATTCAAGACAATATTTAGAATATTACGTGAGTAGACTTTTTCTTTCCGGTTAATGAACGATTAAGAAACGTCTGAAAATAATCACGTATGCCGTGTACTGTACGAGCAACGAAATTAAATGAGTCCTCGCTATTTTGTTGTGTAAACAGCTATGAACTAGATAGGTTAATTCTATATTTAATAGACTTTCTATTAATACAAACAAATATAAACAAATATAATAAAAAGAAAACAGAAATAAATCGATATCACAATGATGCCGTAGGGAGAGATTACTAGCATTTTAACTAAGTAAAAATTCCTATCTTAATGCGCTTTATTATTATCAGGATAAACATTCAAATTTTTGTCCTAATTTAGTTTCGCGTGAGCAAATACAGTTACAATATCAGTCACTCCAAATTATTCACTTCCCAAACAATTATCAATTTCACTCTACCAAATCATAAATCATTTATAATACACAGAGCTAGAAGCATAGGGTTGAGCACCGGCATTGTTAACGGCTTAACGTCCCACGTGCAGTTGATAAGATAACGCGAATTAAATATCTTTGATGAAAGTAGTACCATCGGACGAGAGAGAGAGAGAGAGAGAGAGAGAGAGAGAGAGAGCACGGTCTAAAATATCCCAGGTTCCAAATACATTTGTTTGCAAGCTGACGGTTATGCGGGATCAACGAAAAGCACAAGTGCACTAGTGATCTATAAATCAACTGGTAAGGGTGAACAGGTGCGAAGGTGTGGAAGTTTCTGATTAATCGATCTTTTCAATTACGATCAATTTCCGACACTTTCAAATTGTATCCTTATTAAGGATGAATTTATCAATGTGCCATCTTCTTCATCGTTAACCCAACCCAATCACGAGAGAGAGAGAGAGAGAGAGAGAGAGAGAGAAAGAGACTTTTTATCGAATCTTAGTGAGAGTCTTGATAATGTTGAAACAGTGTTTAAACTCGGAGAACGTTGAATTAATTGGTCATGTTGAACATTATAATCGGTGTCCTATTTAATTCATCTACAAAAAGTCGAAATGTTATTAAACATTACCCGACTCTTAAATAATCAGAAAGTGTAACATTATACGATATTATTATACGTTTATCGCACATTCGCAAACTTTTATCCCCGTTGCAGGACTTTCCGAAAGCTATTCCTGATAATTACCAATAGCACATCCGATGCATCATTGCAATAAAATCTTTAAATGCCAATTAATTGCTGTGAAAATTATTGAAATTGGGCCCTAAGACGCAATTGAGCAAAGCAAAGCATTGCCGTGATCGTCTAGCTAATTGAGTTCAAGAGGTCGCGAGTTTAAAGGAACGTAAGGTGGTAGTATGCGAAAAATTAAAAAAAAAAAATACGAAAAAGTTTATCGTATGGTCGTAAGCGGCTAAATAATAGTGCCTTTATGTGCTTGTTCATCATATTGTGCAAGGGATATGTTAATTTCGCGAATGTGCAGTCCAAGCGGAGTTGTGAAATTAGTGTTCGTGAATGAAGAGCGGATGGATAAAGGGTAGAAAAGAGAAAGGAAGGGAAGGGTAGATAAGGATAGATAAGACGATAATTGTGAGGTGTGAGGATAATTGTGCCAAAAACGGCTCTCCCCCTCGTAAAGAAGCGCATGCAAATTAAGTGGTTTTAGTGTGGAAGAATGTTGCGATAGTGCGACGCGAAGGCAGCGTGGCAGCGTTGTGAAAGTGCGTGTGCATCTGTCGCGCAGGAGCGTGGGCGAGGCAAATAGCCTAGAGGCGTAAAAATAAACAATAGGCGTAGCAGTGCTTGGAGTGGTAGAATGAGAAAATCCGTGGCGACGGAGGAGGAGGAGAGGAAGCTGGGGAGGTTACGAGACTGGGATTGATCGATGGATTAGAAGGAAGGAGTTGATGGGTGATGGAGATGCCGACTGGACTCGCAGGTGTCCATACGTGGGGGAAGGTTAATCGTTGGAAATTGCTACTTTATCGGTATATCTAAGGGACGCTGTATCCGTATTGTAGATGACATTTATGGTTTTTAGCGTTAAGAGCGAGTGGCGTTTTCGCTATGGGCCTTGGTTTTCTTGATATATGATAATGTGAGCGGTTCTAAGTCGACGCGAATTTCAATTTACGACTTTTTAAATGTTTTGGCCTTTAAAATGAATGCCTATACATAACATTGACTTATTAAGAGCAATTTTGAAAATCGTTTCGATTTCCACGCTCAGCCTCGTATGGGACAAGCATTTATGTCGCATGAGAATAGAATGTGTCAGGGACGTCGGCACATCATTTTGCGCAAAAAAATTTTGTTTCCGGCAATTGCCATTAATATGCTTTAAATTGTCGCATGTAGCTCCACTTACCTTGACAATGCAGCGTGCAATGGCAAATTTATTCTCCTAATATGTAGAAATTCTAAACAAATTTGACAAACTTATTCATCTTAAGATAATTTATCATTATTGCATATATGTAAGTTGATATGCTGAAATAGAATTCTGAAAAAGTGCAGATTTTGCAATAATTATCGTACCGTAATGACGTAACACTAACCAGTAATTCAATAAAATGTTCAGCAATATTAATGCACTCGTATTGTTTATCATTTACAGTGCTTTGAGATATCATAAATATAATTTAATTATGACTTCATTAAATTTATATAATAAAAACGAAATTAATTTCGATAATTTGATTGCTAAATAAATTATTCATTGCATCATTCAATTATCATATTGCACATATTTAAAATTATCTACTTTTGTCTTTCGTCTTTTCGCTTTTGTTTTTGTTTTTGTTTTTCTATGTCTACAAATTGTTTAAATTAACTTATGAATGGATATAATGTCATCGAGACGTTCGTCCTTAAGCCGAAGTTGGCAAAATTTTAACTTTCAGTAATTCATTATCTTAATTCCAAATACGTTAGTATTAAAATTCAAATTCAATTGAAATTTAAACCAAGTTTTTAATGAAAGAAATATCGAATTTTCCGAATTCATTTAGATCCAACTCTAGGTATCTTTATTTTAACAATAATTATCATTGCAGTAATGCAATATCTGTAATATTATTCAATTGCTTAAATTGCATACCTAATATGGTCATTAGAGTTTAAATAAACTGTCGATTCTAATTAAAAAATAAAAAACAAAAAAAAAGATTATAAAATTAAAGTTAATTGATATTAGGAAATGGAATTTAAGAAATAAACTAACACATTTCTAGTTATATATATATATATATATATATATATATATATATATATATATATATATATATATATATAAATAATAGATAAAAATGAAGATGAAAATGAATGTAGGTGATATCGTAAATTGATTTATGATGAAATTACATTGAATTAACGTGAATATAAATGAGCGATCATAATGAATATGCACGCTGCAAGTGTAAATGGAGAATGAAGTAGGAGTATTCGGTCATTTGATCAGAAATTCAATTCAACTGAAAATTATTGGCAATCTACGTATCGATAGTGAGAGAGAGAGAGAGAGAGAGAGAGAGAGAGAGAGAGAGAGAGAGAGAGAGAGAGAGGGGGAGAGGGAGGCAGAGAGTTGGGAAAAAGTTTAAGGGAAAGAATAGGAATGCAGTGGTTCGACTCTCAGTGGGATTTTCGTATGGAAAAGCGAGGTTTTCTCGAAATTCGTTTACTCAAAAATCATGAACGTTGTAAGATAAAGCAAACAGTTTATTAGTCGATTTGCTCACATGGTCGTAAAATATATTATTATCATTCAACGTGAAGACGTGCATCGCTGCTGCAATCATGATTATTATAATAATATGTTTTCTTTTTTTTTTGTCTCTGTCTCTCCGCGCGCGCGCGCGTGTGCGTGTGTGCGTGTGTGTGTGTGTGTGTGTGTGTGTCTGTGTGTGGGTACATTATGAATTTCCGCTTTCACGCAGGATTGTCGCGGAAATAAGGAAAATAAAATAAGACTCATGTTTTGCCAGATTTACATAATGCGTGTATTGTTTCCGTGGAATGGCACGTGTTACATAAAAGATAACATTAAAGAATGATAACGCTATGGCTCGAAAGCGACTGATAAACTCGTTTATTAAAATTTTCTTCTTCATTTTCTCCTTCTTCTTCGTCATCTTCATCATTTGCTTCTTATTCATCTTCGTTATTTTTTTCAAATTTTTTTTTTCTTTTTTTTCTGCGATTTTATCGATTTTTGCGTTAACGGCCGTTTTAACAGAAATTATCCCAATAACGATTTCTTAACCTCTTAGACATGGCAGTCGGAGCTATTTCGGTACAACATACATACATCATTACCGATCTTATCTCGTCCTTCCCTTCGCATATAAATTTCGCGCTCAATGCGGCGTTGCGAGACGAAGCCAATCGCCGTATTTGTCCTTCTCGCTTTGTAATAATTCTCGCGCTTTAATAATATTAAGGTTGGCCGATCGAGTTACGAAACCATACAACTTAAAATACAAATGCAGTATTGGCTCCGAAGGCAAGAAAATCAATTGTCGGAAGCGCGCGAACGGAGCATAAAGCTAATAATAACGGAGATATTGAGCACGGATTACATCGCGGACTACATACTCGTTGTTGTTGTTGCTGTTGTTGTTCGCGCGGCCGCTTGATCGCGTGGCCGGGATCCCTTGATCTTCAATCCGATCGGCCAATCTGCACACAACGAGGACCCGGTCGAACGGGAGGAGCCGAGGGCTTTCTGCGGTAGGATCGAGCCCAGCCTCGGAGGACGACCAGCCCAGGACTCTCATCTGGGTTAGCTCGGTAGCGCGCCTCGACAATGTCGACCCGTCGCATTATTCGCTACATTTCGTTTAAACGAGCGCTCAAATAAATCATCCTATGTGGGAAAACAATGGTAATGGAAACGAGTGCGATGCTCGCATCATGATAATCGACGTTGACGTTCCTTTAATTACGTCAACTCCAGTCGCGCATTCGCAGCGGGAATTACAATCGATTACAATCGATATACAATTGTGCAGTCCTGCCTTATTGACGATAAATCTATCAGAATGTCAGACAGAGTGCCGATTAATCTATAACGATCGAGTTAATTATTCTTTTATTATTTATTTGCTTATTTATTTATTTGTTTATTATTTGTTTATTATTTGTTTGTTATTCCTTTTTCTTTTCTTTTCTTTTTTTTTTTTTTTTTAATTTTTCGGCCATATTTTTTTAACTCTAAGTCGACTCGCTTATAATTATTTCTACAGAGCCTTAAGTTCGCAAACTCGACACGAGTTCGCTCGCGGCAATACTCAAAAAATCTTTATATCGTTTGCTTTTATTTATGGGTATTTTTTTTCTTTTTTTTTCTTCTTTCTTGATTTTTCTCTTTTTCTTTCCAATGGAGTTGCTTTGGCGCTCGGCGCGCTAATAAAGTCAACTATATGGTAATTGGGACGCTATCTCTTTCTCTGACTCTGCCGACTACCTTAGGAATGACCCAGAAGGGAAAGAAGGAAAGTGCCCGCCAATTATGTAAAACAAAAACAAAAAAAAAAATAAAAAATTTTATAATAACATCAAAGTCAGTGGGGCGCTTGTCCAGGAGTTTTGTAAAGGAAGAGAAGGGCCGGATTCATCAGAAATGCGGTTAAAAAGTTAACGGTAAGCGTTAAAAATTCGATCCTCGAACGATATTTACTTACTTAATATTCGCAAAGCATTTTTTCTCGATCAACAATATAATCAATAATATCGCTGTTACTATCTCTTGTACTTGAAAATGTAATCCGTATTAAATGAGCAAAAATGGTATTACGAGACGGTCTTGGAAGAGGTCTTAGCGGTTGGAAAGGACTAATGGAAGGGTCAGCGAAAGCCGCGGTCAAGTAACGCGCAAATTAATGGCAGATGCGCCTGATAAGCGATAAGAGTCACGTGATTGGCGGTAGTGGGTAGGGCGATGGGAGGGGGGAGCGTGGATGAACGGCTGACTGAAGTGACAGTCGAGTTAGAGAGAGAGAGAGAGAGAGAGGCCGTATTCGGTTCTTGCTTTGTTTTGTTTCTTTGTAATCTATTGCGTACGGTAAAGGGTACAGGGGTCATCTCCGTGGGACAAACTGAAGAGAGGAGAGGAGGAGGTTAGGCGTTCACAGGAGAGCGGAGACCCGCTCATCCTTGCCGCCAATGAAAGTACTGTATCGAGGAAGGACTGTAGTGGAAAAATGGAGCGGGGCGGGGAGGGACTCGAGCGAGAAGCTGTGATAAGGTGACGCGGGTCGACTAGCAGCCGACCTGGTGGAGCATCGTCGCTAGCCGAAAGACGCGCATCCAGGCGAACATGTCCGTGGAGAGGGGACGGCAGGTGGTGGCGCGTCGTGGCGCCGGAGTCGAGGGCCCGGAGGCCGCGGAGGCGTTGCACTGGAGGCCGCCGGACGCCCGGGATGGCGTCGCGTTCACCGAACTCATCTCGCTCTCGGACTTGCGCTCCTTCTGCTGTTGCTGCTGTTGCTGCTGGGGCGAGTATTTCATTCTGCGGACAGACAAACAGAAACAGGTGTCAAACCGGCTAGCTCGGCGCCGCCTCTTTGGCCGATCGAGCGAGTGGGCTAACGGTCGCGGCGGGGGGGGGGGGGGGGGGAGAAGGGCGAGCGAACGACTGCATGAACGAGCGTAAGCACGAGCGATAAAACGATCTCGCTTGTCTTATCGTGATTATGAGCTTTTAATTTGCGCTATTATTCGCCCTCGGTGCCATAATTGCTATTATTAAGCTTGACCGTAAGGAATTACCGAGTGCTTAAAGTAGAATAAAAAAAAAAATAAATATTGCGTAAACTTCGTATTTGCTCGCTTTTAATTCGATAATACTGGGTAATTGATTGAAATGGAATGTTAGGTACTGTAATCGACTGATAAGCAACTTTGACGGTTAAAGGCAACGGTCTTGTGCATTTTACAGGGTAAAAAGTTCGTGACAATGAGCGAATGTGCCAACTTAACATAATCGATCGTTCCCAGCACGTGGCAATTTAAAATACTTTAACATTATCTTATTGATTCATTGTACACGAGGCACTTTAAAGTTCAGGACGATCGATTAATAATTAAGATTTCCATCAGAAGAAATTTTTAAATAAAATTAACTTAACGACTTAAATGTAAATTTGACTGTCTTCCTACTGTGTATAGGGAAAATCAAATGAAAAATGTGCTAAGCGTACTTCAATGCCAAATCACAAGAGCCTAATGATTCAAACAATAATGTTAAATAATTCATGTGGATTTATTCATGCATAAATTATATATATATATATATATATATATACATATATATATATATATATTTTTTTTTTATTTAAACAATACAATCGTCGGAAGAATATATCAATAATGATAACAACAATAACAACGCGTATAGTTTAACAATTGTACATTGACAATGTCCGCGAAAAATCACCTCTTATATAAGAAATATTATAACGGCACATCTTATAATAAATAATAGGCGTGGAGAGAGACAGTTAATAAATTAAATGAATTATTATGAATATTAAAGCTTATAGGTGCAGTTTCTTTACGAAGAAAAATAAAACTTTTACGAAACGCATCATGTTTTGGAAAACTGTCGCTTTATAAAGTGACTTTGTTTTTAGATTACAAAGGAGATAGCCGCATTTCTCAAGCTGCAAATTAGATTTGACTGAAGATACCTCCGAATAAGCGCGTAAATGTTTAAGGAAAGTTAAGTTTTTATTTATCAAACAAGTGCTCGTCGCTTGTATCATAAGCTTTAACGAAACAGCAAACAAATTCACATTAAGTCCAAAAATATCCCTAATGAAGCTAAGCGGATCGCTACGTTGCCTCGTAATTTCACGTCTAAAACGAGATTATTCGGGTCGTCGCAAGTCCTTGTCCCAATGGAATTTCACAGAGAAAGTGTCGGGGCCTCTGTCCCTCTCGCGATGCCCTCTTTCGTCAGCGGCTCCACTCTCTTCGTCGCACGTCCTACCCGATATGTCGATGCGCTAAGCGAGTCTCTTACCTCATGGCCCCGAGGAGCTTCCTCTTGTACCTAGCAAGACGGGCGCCGAGCTTCATCGCGACCGATCTCGACGAGCGCTCCGTACCGACTGAGGGTGCACCAGGGCGCTAGCGGGGGTGGCCAACCCCTGCGCCCCGCCTCTCACTGCGAAACACTCGATCGTAGAAGCGATACTCGCGGATAATCGCGTATCCGAGTCCAGCCTTGGGCCGTTTGGATTTTCCCTCTGGGAATTTCAGTCGAGGGCGAGAGAGAGAGAGAGAGAGAGAGAGAGAGAGAGAGAGAGAGAGAGAGAGAGAGAGAGAGAGAGAGAGAGGGGGGGGAGGTGGGCGAACGGGGTGAGTGTAGCGATAGAGGACAATGAACAAAGTAAGCCTTTATCATGTTTAAGCAGTCGTAAGACTTCGGAGCCTCTTAGCTCAGGTGCTACTTGCACGCTTATCTCTCCCACCCCCCCCCCCCCCCACCATCTCCAC
>NW_011948413.1:12565350-12576813 GCF_000503995.2 Ceratosolen solmsi marchali
TCCCCCCCCCCGCTCACCTTTCACCGCCAATCCCTCCCCCCACTACCATCGTTTTATTCTCTTAGATTCTCTTAGACATGGGAAATGGTAAGGAAAGGAAAGGATAATGCAGAAAAGAACTAGCGGATGAAGCCGGATCTCGAGGGGGATATAGTAATTCCAGACGATATTTTCGGAACGCGAGCTTTGGTGAGAGTTTCGTATAAAGCGAGGCAGGCGAACGAGCTATCCGAGTTTAATAATCGAACGACGAGTCGGTGGAATAAATTGTTGAGCCAAGTGCCGCTTGCGCAGAACGAAAGCTATAAAGTTCGAGATCCGTTGAGGGCGGATGAGAAGGTAAAGTAAGCTCGTGGGAGTAAACGTTATTATTCGGTAAGAAAAATGGTAGAATGTACGGCTTTCGGGGCCCAGTGGAGGGAGAAAATAAATATAATCGAGGTAGGGAGTGCACGAGAGCATGCGTGGGAGTAAACAGAGAGTTCACGGTATTTCACTTCCGTGAAGATCTTTCGTAATTACCGTTGAGATGTATATCTGTCTCCCTTTGGAGTCCACCGATTGCCGTGGCACGGGCGCTGCCTGATAAAATTATATTCATAATTCGTGATAGAATATTTTAAATTCGCGCGCATTTTCATTGTTTGTAAATCAAGAGAACTGTCTCGTGTGCTTTGCGCAATATAAGCGAATTTCCGTTTCAACGTTCACATTGAAATCTTGAATATTGTTTAGCATGCATCCTATAACGCTTATTAGCCGCTCTTATTAAAATCACGAATGAAACAATGACGAGAAGGTCACACTTTATTTAAAGTCTTTATTAAGAACAATGATATCAGCCATTGCCGTGGCTAATAGTAGCCAAGTGCTAAAGACAAAGAACAATGTCTCTCGCGGTAAAAGCCACGTTGTTGGCGTTAATTCTTAAATAACACAAAAAAAAAGGGAAAAGAAAAGAGAAAAAAATTGGTGCTCCGACACAAACGTATTCGCATCCTTACTTTCTATTACTTTTTCACAATGTGCCGGACGTACCGCGACTAGCCAATGAAGAGCGTTTTAAGGCGGCGCCGCGCATCTACCTTTACGATTTCCGCTTTTATTCAGTGGAAGGCGCTCGCACACACTATCACTAGGCAAACATTCACATCCCGTCTTGTCCTTCTCGCTTCAAATTTTTACATCGAGTGTCGCGGCGTTTATATGAATGGCCCTGTCACTTTTTCATTCGGTAAAGCACCAGTCCTATCAGAATGCACGCCCGCCAGCGCGCGCGCGCACACACACAAACATACACGCGCAAAGACAAGCAAGTAGAGAAATAAAAAAAGACGGGATTCCAACAAAATCTATTTCCGTGGGATGTATGTCCAGGCCTGCTTGCATCGCATCGAGCGCAAACACCAAACGCACAATAATCGAACAACGCTTCTTCCTTCCGTCATTTTTCTACCTTCTACCTTAATAATGCGATGCATTATTTGATAAGAAATGCACTGCTTGAGCCGCAAATTGTATCGATAAGACGAGCCGTCGCTATGCCACTCTGGTTATTGCCAACCCTGGATTATTATTCTCCCAGCTGAATACGGAAGTTGTAGTAACGTTGTCTATTGTAGTAACTTCCATCGCCTCCCACGGCTGATCCTTGGAGCGTAACGATACTTATCCCCGCATCCCGTATGTAAAAATGTAACGCGGCCTGATAATAATCGCGATAGATCGGCCGGTTAATCTGAAAAATCCGTGCGCTGCGCCTTGGGTGAGTGAGGAGTCTCGGATCTACCGAGCTAATGCCGGCAGCTGCGCTACGCCCACATTGTGCCTCGATATCGTTCGCGCGAGCAAATAACGGGGAAGAAGCGAGCGAGAGAGCGAGTGAGCGAGGTATACGAGTGTGCGTGCTTGCGCGCGTGACAGAGAGAGAGAGAGAGAGAGAGAGAGAGAGAGAGAGAGAGCAATGACATTTGTCAAGTAGAGCTGCGATTGTGCGTATATATTATACACTTGTTTGCCGTGCGAACGCCTCATCTTTCGCGCTGCTAACGACTTACGTAAGGAGCGATGCGCACCACTTGGCCGCTCATCGTGAGGTAATAAGTTTCTCTCCTCCCGTGCTCTCGCTCGTTTATGGAAATTTTTAGCGCTCTGGCATAACCGATTCCTTTTTTTCTCCTCCCGACGAGGCACTTTGAGCTCGCACTCGGACGCCGCCTCGTCTATATTTATCGTCGCGCGGACGCCTGGAGCTTGGCCTTTTCGCTCGATCGGCCGATCCATTCTTCGGCTACTAATTAGCTAAGCTCGCAAGCGCGTCGTTTACATCAGCGCTCATTATTCAATATACACGGCGACGTAGCGCGAGTAACGCCATCCTCGAATCTCAAAAAATCTAACCATCATAGCCTATTCCTTCTAAATTCACACAATCTTGCGCGAAAATAAAGCTCGAGACTTATTAGCGTTGCCACTTGTGATTATCGCAGCACGAAATCCAACTTCTCCAATTCCTCACGAACTTTATGTGTTTTTTACTATACTAATACGCGCTTTTCTCTCCCCCCCCCCCCCCAACACACTCGTCCACGTACTATCTCGATCAATAACACTGTTAAAGTACAAAGTCGGAGTATGAACGAACTTGATTTACGTCTGCTCGTCGTTTATGCAAGGTTCTCATCAAAGCCATATCAACTACGCACGATTAGAAAAAATTTTTTGCACATAATTATTACTTTAACGATCGGTTTCGGCTACTACGAGCTCCGACAATATAATACCGAGCGTTTATTCAATATTTAATCGTTCATTTCGGGCACCTCGGCACTTATCAGCATAATTAAATGGCTGCACGCACTGAGATCGCAGTTAACGGTATTTGAAAACAAAAATCCATGACATTTCTTTATGATAAGTTTGCGTATGTGGTTGGGCACAATAGGCTCCTCGTCCCTTAAAGACACATGCCCGAAAAATCTAGGTATCCCCCGATGAGAGAAAAAAAAAAATTCCTGACGGCACAGTGATCCACACGGAGGCACACGCGATCTCGAAGTCCGCTTTAGTCATTATTATGAACCGTGTAACGGCGGTCACGGTAATTCGCACATTCCCGATTACGAGTTCCACTCCTAAGCTCTCGTTACCTTGCTGGCGATGTGTGGGAGATCCGGTGCGTATGACAGGTGCGACGGTCCGGCTTCGAGTGCCGGCGCTCAACTGGGTCGGAACCTCTGCGGCACTAGCGGCGGCGGCGGCGGTGGCGGTGGCGGTGGCGGCTGAGGCTGTGGTCGTCGTCGTCGTCGTCGTCGTCGTCGTCGTCGTCGTCGTCGTCGTCGTCGTCGTCGTCGTCGTCGTCGTCGTCGTCGTCGTCGTCGTCGTCGTCGTCGTCGTCGTCGTCGTCGTCGTCGTCGTCGTCGTCGTCGTCGTCGTCGTCGTCGTCGTCGTCGTCGTCGTCGTCGTCGTCGTCGTCGTCGTCGTCGTCGTCGTAAGGCGCCTACGGAGGGGCGCCGCTGCAATCGCCGCCGTTGCCGCCACCACTGCCGCCGCCGTCACCACCACCGCCTCTTGCGCAACCGACAGCTGGAGCAATCGAGCGGAGGAACTCATCCCGGAAGCGGTGAGCGCTTTTACGCGGTAACGCCCCGATCATTCTTCTTTCATGGCAGAGTTCGAGAACGATCCCGAACTTAGGGGCGTTACGTGCGATTATCGCCAAGTTTTGTCGTACGGCCAAGGTCGCCTGGACAGTATCTAACGAAAGGACGAGGGACCCGAGCAAACATACGTCGACCCGATCGTTCGCTATGAGCGGGCGCAAGGGCCGTGGCAAAACGGGAGAGGAAGTGGGTGGGGGAGGGGGGAGACTCGCAGTTGGGAGATGAGAAGACTATGATAAGAGGATGGGAAGACGATGGGAAAAGGCGTATATCCTTTCATTAAATATGCATATCCTTTCAATAAAGCCCAATACGGCATTCGTTAAAAATGACGGATCTGGCGCGGTCGCGTCCGTACGCTTGCATCGTTGAGTAGGTCAAAGCGGTTTTTCTTTTCTTTTTCTTTTTTAAACGCTCGCTCGCTCGCAGAAACGGAATACATTAAATCGCGCAGCGTATAAGAGTCGAACGGCGCTGAATAAACTGAAGCAAATTCGCTTCGACGCCGATGGAAATTTGCGTCGCTAGGAGGATCGAGCATCGATTATCCAAGGCGCGAATTCGTTAGGGGCGAGCATCGATTGGTTCGCTCGCGTCCCATTTTTCCCACGAGTTTGCTTAGCGGATGTCGAGGCTTTCCATTCGGTCGTGAGGAATCGACGGCGACCGGGGCATCGCACCACTCGCTGTGCCATCAAAATGCCGCGCACTCGCTTAATCGCCGGGCTCGCGTTCACGGCCGAGCTTTTAATTATTGACAAACACAAGCTATGCGCCGCCAGCGAGAAACGTAGGCGTTTCTCGAAACGACGGTTTCGAATGGAAATGCGCGAGCGCCGCACAATCCGGCAATGAACTGATTTTCACGCTCGGGCCCGGCGCTCGACACGCTCAAATTACACGGCAAATTGAGAAAGATCACTCCGCTTACGCGGACACCCATATTTTCCACATTTTTTGTTTTTATGCTTGCGAGGATAAACAATGCGCGCGTGGCCTCGGCGTTTTTGATAAATAAACGAGGAATCGTTTGTTTATTTATTTACCCGAGCTGTATAATATACGAGAGTCGTCGTCGTCGTCGTCGTCGTCGTCGTTAGCGGCGGGGGTACGCGGTTGTAAAACTGAAAGTCAAGCATTTTCCGACTAGCCGGCATCCCATCTCCCTTGGAAATTTATTCGATACCCGCGCGACATTATTATGCACGATGAGGAACTTAGCGTCGACGTAAATCGCTAGCGCTTTATTCAACTTAACGCTCGAGCTCAGCGACGCGTAATTTCAATTCCCGGAGCGAGGATGTCACTCCCGAGCATCTTATCCCAGATCACAAGGTAAACGGGCAAAATAAAAGAACGCCCGCGGTCGTGCAAGTAGCTTGTTTGTTTGGTCCGCTGTGCGACTTAAAGCACATGGCGCTTGCACATTTGTTCTCCAATAGAGAGTCGTCAAAAAACGCTTGATAAGCGCGTAAAACTACGCAAGCACAGAGTCGTTAAAAGTACGCCGCCTGTCGTTTGGCCGTTTAAAAGAAATATCGAGGGCGTTTAAAAGAGCATATGTGACATTACGGACGTGGACAGGTCGTCGCGGGGCGTCAATTGTCGTCCCGAACCGCTGAAAATCCAAGCCAATGCAAAGAATTATCCGCAGCCCGATAGATCGGCTGTCACAGTCTGCCAAAGCGTTTGCGCGTGGTTGTAGGGACCCCAAGGAGGCGAGCACTTCCAACTCGGTCAACAATTGCCAGTGTCGATTACGTGGATTAATTGCCGGTGCAATTATCGAATGTCCGGGCGATTCGTAAGACGTTCGATTGTGCGCGAGTGGTCGAGGCCGTTGGAGCGGTCCGGCACGCCCGCGGCCCAATTGGGCGTGCAAATTGGTGTGCGCGACGAGCCCTCGGCCATCCTGGCTCGTATCCTCGCTCAGCTGATCCCCGTGACCCAGTTTTAATCAACGTCGCGAAATTGGCCGACAAGAGGAGCGTCATTAGGCAACCGCGGCTGCCCTAAATTTCGCTCGAGGTCGCGCGACTCGCTGCCGACCAACTAACTGCCGCGCCTTATCGCTTACCTCTGCTTGTCTTCGATAATGCTCTCCCCCACCTCCCCCGTCGCCCAACCCTACCCCACCACTACCATTTCACACACACACGCGCGCGCGCGCGCACATCCATAATCCCATGGAGCCTGCAGCAGAAGGTTTATTTTTTCGTAACGCGATCTCGACGTCTGCAGGAAGTTTTCCACGTGTTACGGGGCACCTCGTAATCGTTGTCACAGTCTTTAAATCCTTTTCCCTTACTTTTAATATCCATTGAAAGTTCTGCCAAACGTTATTATTACATCTCATTACACACGCCCATACACATAGACATTGGAGCATCCCACTACTAGTCGGCGCTTAATACCGAATGTTTGTTTTAATGCGCAACGAATTCTACTGCTCTACATATTCATAGTGTCGCTAGCGCATTCGTTTATCGTCACTTACGCTTTAATAATCATATGGCCCTGTTAATTATTTAATTTTGCCAGTGAACAATCTAACAGCGAAGACCGTTTGTTTCTCGACTTTTGCAAACGACTCGCTTATAACACAGCGATAATATAGCGAGAGGGACTTATGATTATTGTTGTCGACATAATTAATTATAAGTTGGCTAATGTTATTATTCGTCTGGCTGGAGTGCTGTATATTTGAAAGATTTATGATTCATTGGGATTTCGATCAGGACAATGGAAATTCAAATAAAGCAGAATGGAGCTAAACTGACACAATGCTATACGACGTTTTGCATTCGTCTTACTCCTATTGAAAAACAAAAAAGCGCTAATAATAACACCACTGCTGATAATACACTGTAATATTTATTCGCAGAAATGATCGTCGCAGGTACTCATTCATTTGCTTATTTCAGATTGTAGAGGTCTTACATTTAATCTCGTTATTATTCTTTAAAAGCGATTTCCAGGAATTGCGCGCAGATAATTAGCTTCGCCAGAATCCTTTTCATTATTTGTTATTATACGAGACTGATTTTATTACAGTAATTTTGAATTCCTTACTTTTTTCCTTTCTCTTACCGCCGTAACATTGAATTCATTATATGAAAAGTTGTTCATCCATGAGTATCTCTTTAAAAGATAAGCTTTTATCGAGTGAAATTTTTCATTTTATCGAAGGGATTAATTAATAATTAAAAGATTCTTTTTCGAAATTCCAATCATATTCAATCGTCGTATTTGTGATTTTCGTAAGGACTAATAGGTCGTGATCAATAGTGGAAATGAGCTATTTATTTAAAGGATCCTCGACTCCTTTAACGAGAACATATTCTTAGCTAAATATTGTCCACGATATTTTGTTGTTGTCGTCGTCGTCGTCGTCGTCGTCGTCGTCGTCGTCGTTGTTGTTATAATTCCCCGTAATTGTAATTATTTCTTATTATTTTGTATCTTATCGATCATTGTAAACGAAGGTCCGCGATGCATTGCTGATGATCGACTGGGCGAGGGTCATCGATTAGATTAATCGATTCCATAATACTCGACGATCACCAATGACACGTACGGAAAATCACGGACTCATCAAAAACGTTAAAGTGTCACAATCTGCAATTACAAACAATTTTCAAGAAATTTTCGAGAAATTATTAGAAAAGCCAGCTACGGCAAACAATATCTTATCGGAGAAATCTACGATAAAACTTTAAAGGTGACGGAATTTTTCGGAAAGTTGCGAGTTTGCGCGCGCGCGCGCGGGTCTCTGCCCAAGTCTCTCCGTAAATTTTTGTGCATTTCGGCATGACATTTGGCTCTTTGAAAATTGATTTCTTTTCGTTGCTCGGAGTGCAACGAAGCGACGTAAGGAAAAGGTGGAAGGAAAGCATGCTCGAGGGCAAATATGGTCAATTGCGTCAAAATCACGTGGATAACGACTCGCGGGCAGTCAATATCCCGATTAGCTTAGGAAATCGTTCATAGGAAGGCGATGAGGAACGATGGGGGGGGGGTGGAGATGGAAAGCTTCGTAGTTTAAAGTTGACCGTTAAAGAATATGCAAATGACTCGACTCAGCGGGTGAATTAATAAAATTTTGTATACATTGGGAAATATGAGGAAATGTGCTCGTGGATGTGCCTCTTTGTACAGCTTTGTCAGATATGAAAAATGCAACGGTGCCTCGACAATGAATACTTGCAAATCCAATCCAAGACAGCACGTGTATTCATTTCGGAAAATTGCTCGCAAAGTAACCTTGTACTTTACATCGAATATTCGTGGGACTCGAATATCTCCGCATATCTATCTCCGTTCTCGATCGGGGCTTCTTGAAATAGAAAATATCAGCCTCAGTTTGCATCAGGAGACGTAATGCGCATGTCGAATATACGAGGAGCTGGGAAGTTTAATAAACTTTCTAGCGCGAAGCCGGCCCAGCTCCACGATTTTCCCCCCAACGAACCGCGAGCGTGCAGATGAAACAAGATGAAAATGATAAAATAGCGGTGTGCCTTACGCATTACATAAAACATACGTCGCTCGCATGAATGCGCCGTGACACGGATTACGACGATAGGTAAGACCAAGGAAATAGAGGGAATAGGCGACGAATAGGAGGAGGAGGAGGCGACAGCGTTTAATAAAATGCCGCTGGCCGTTGCTAAGCGCGCCTTATATTTATGTTAATAATCATTGATCGTCGCGGTGTACCTTCGCTGCCTCGTTGTTTACAAAATACGTCCTTAGAAAAACAATGTTTATATTACAAATTGCCTTGGCGATTGATGAGTGAGCGCGGAAATCGACGTAAAGAGGACGAGGCGATAGATAGCTCGAGCGGCGCGAGTTTAAAACAAGTCGCGCGAACAATCGTGATATCTCCTCGCTCTGTTCCCATATACTCTCCTACCCTCCCTCCCTACCACCCTACCACCCTACCTCCCACCACGACCACGCCGCCCGAGATGTGCCGCGGGAAAATAATTTACGCAGCCCGAGATTGTGCGTCGCGTGGTGACATGCGATCATGTCTTCTTTCTTCTTTCAGCCGCGCTCCGTCGCTCGCGCGGAAAGTGGCACACAATTAAAGCCGCGCGCTCCATTGGCCGAGTTACGTCGTGGCGCTTGTAAACATTGCGTAAGGGCCGTCGAGGCGGCATCGATTTCTCAAATATCATCGGTTCTGCTCGCCTTTAATGCGCGACTGATTCTCTCCTTATCCCATCTCTCGAGGATCTTACTATCTGAACGTCGTAGTCGGTGCCACGCAGTTGGGTCTGGTATATGATGGTTGCAGGGGAGTATGGGAGGGGGAGGGAGATGAGTAGAGAAGCAAACGAGTAGATATATATATTAAACGGGAACGTCGGCTTTATGATTATTGTTGGATAGCGTTTGGAATTATCTGGAAATCTGCAATTTTAATGTCTCATCATTGGTAAGATCTTACGCCTTAGATCTTCAGCCGAGAAAGTACGAATTTTGAATCCGATGATAATTACGCTGCAAGTACCTTGGGGGAAAAAAAAAAAACAAAAAACAAAAAAAAACAAAGGTTAAACGAAGCACTCATTATTAGAGTTCTTTTTCGATTAAGTAAGTCTCTTTAGCTAATTGAAACACGCACCTTGACAATTCAATAAATAGTAATGGGTAATTTACATTCATTACCCGCGTTAAAAATAATTTCTCTTGTCAGCAAAAAGTTTAATGCTTTTAATGCAACCTTGTCGTTCTTATCCGTCGTACTCCGACATTTTACCGTAAATAACAACTTTTCCATGCAAAGAGAATAGTATAGATGATTATATCATCGAAAATTTTCCTCTGACAATTATTGTCGCTCGTAATTATTACACGTGACTAAAGCATTTACGACGAAAAGACGAAATGTCTTTTAAATTTCTATGACACTCGCTCGATAATATCGGTAAATCGTCGATATCGGCCTTTCGACATTTTCTCTCGCGCAAAATGCATAACGCGCTTCTTACGTAAAGTAACGACCATTCGAAAATTAGATGTCGACGAGGCGCTAATGTCATTCTCGCCGTTGGCCATTACCGCGGAGGCGCTAATAGTGTCGTAAAATGAAAATAATTGCGGCTTAATAGCATTATATAATGTATGAATTAGAAATCTTATGAAGGCGATTGGAAGTATATAAGTGGCAGTGCGCAAGCCCGTGAATTCATACAAATTTTCGTAATGACAAGTGTTTGATGCAAACGGTCGGCCATTAGCCGAACGATCGTTCCTCCTCGGCAGTGGAGGAGGTGGTCCTGGCGACGCGACGCTTATTATGATATAATTACGAGTAAAGTGGAGTAAAGTTCAGCCGGCTGGGTCGACATCGCTATTAGGGAGGGATTGGCCTCCAGGATTCGGCGTCAGGCGGTGACGGGCTTAGCTATCTTGGCCCTGTCGCGTTTCGGATTGAATGGCACAAGTCGAGCAGTGTTGGACAGGTGACGAGAGAGGGAGGATGGGAGGGAGCGTAGATGGACGGGAAAAGAGAAGAGGCGAGATCTTGTAATTGAGGATGGCCGAAGTCGCCTGGTAACCGAGTTCCACGAAATCGGCGCTGTACACGGAGATCGATCGGCTACCCGTTCTGCCCCCTCTCCTCCCATGTGCTCCAATCCCCTGCCTCATTCACCCACCCACCTCCCAAAAAGCTTCGGGCCGAGGATAGTAGGGAGGGCGGCGCGTCTCTTCGAGGCTGACCCAGGAACGCGTACCCTCGGGACAATGGACGAATCGTGATAGTGCGACAATCGATAGGAGGGAGCGTCGAGAAGGCGATGCCAAAAGCTCAGGGTAGTCGTAGATCGATGCGGAGCGGTAGCGACGTCGGCGTCGGCGTCGGCGTCGGCGTCGGTGTCGGCGGCACTCCGAGTGAGTTTTCTCTCGCGTGCGGGGATGAATCGATCGTAGAGGCCGAGCGAGGTCGATTGTCGAGGTAATGTGTCCGCTCTCGCTCGAGGCGGCACCGAACCTCGAGGACCGCGGGCCCCATCTCGCGTAATCGTACTGAGACCGGCGACGAGGCGCTTCCTCGGGGAAGCTCCAGGACTTACCTCGGGTGTCGCTGACTCGGTCTTGGCTGCCTCCGCTGCCAAGTCTACCTCTCGGCTCGAACCCTTCCGTACTGCTCTCGCGGCGCTGCGCGACTACTCGTCGTAGAAGCAACGACGAGGAGACCTGCGCACTAGGAGCCACCGGCCTCCTCCTCCTCCTCCTCCTCCCCTTACACCCTCCCCATCCCCCTCCCCCCCTCCCTCCGCCCGTCCGCCCAACATCGCTTACGCGGATGCATCGAGCGGCCGGAGAGCAGCGGGAGAGGTTGGAGGGCGGTAGAGGAGGATCTGGCTTTAACTGGATTTTTCAAAGGGATTGAAAGTGTCACGGCACCTCGCCCATCGCCGCGATTCTTGGTGTCCGAGAGACGACGTTCCCCAGGGTGTCGGATAAGGATCCGATTCGCGGAGGGAGACCCTTCTGCCGTTTTTGGAAAGTTCACCCTTTCCCTTGACGAGCGCTTTCCTTTGTCCGCGGAGGGAAGCTGCCCCATCGAAGGCTAATGCCTTGCTATCCCGCCTAAGGGAAAGCGGATCTGGAGCATCGGTTTGCATTTCATGCTGTACTTTTCCGATACCTCTCTGTTTCACAGCGAATCTAAACATTTTTGCAGTGAACTTAAGTCGAGGCGAGGCCTGGCTCCTATGATTGTAAAAATTCCCGGTACCCATGTGCCCGAAACCTTCGACACGAATGTTCAAGCGTACGCTTT
>NW_011948413.1:12576832-12619332 GCF_000503995.2 Ceratosolen solmsi marchali
CGTGTCGTCGATTAGAGCAAGTTCCCGCTCGAATTGAAAATTTGACAAAATTGTATTTTAAACGCCGTTTATAAAGGCATAATAGGTATATAGCAATTGCTATCATATAAATATGCTCGTTTACTTTTTTGTTTACAGTTGAGAGAGGAAACCATGATTTTTGTTTGTGCTTTATTTTAAATGTTGCCTAAATACTTTATAATAATACAATTTGTAAAAAAATGCTCACCAAGTATAAATAATAAATATTGACAGTGCACGATGCACGGCTCTTTTAACTAGAATGGCCCATCTCCTTTATAACTTTAATCCCAGCGATTTCTCTTCAAGCGTATTTCAAACCAAATTTTGAAAATGAACTCATGTGTAGTAATATGTACTGTAAAGGTAGAAAAAAGAATGTTTGTCGTGTACAATATATTCGATTTACAAGAGAAGCTCGTTAAATATATCTTGTATGTAACTTGTGAAGAAAAATGTTTTCAATCATTTTATGACCAAAGGAAATTAAAACAACAAAAAGCATTAAAAAAAATAAAAAAAAAAAAAAGTCCGTCAAAATGTATGTACCACTAAATTCCTTTCATATCCATTTATTATGAAGAATCACATTGATACTTATTGATTTTCCATCCAATCTTTTCTACCATAAAGTCAAAGTTTAGATTTATCATAGAAACATTATGCTTTTATTAAATATAATCATTTTTATACACTTTATTTTAAACATGAAAATCGTGTACAGGAATGCTTCGTGTCGCGAAATATAAAGTCCAAAGATGTAGGGCTAATACATCAATATTATTTCTTCAGTACATTGTAGCAATATTATCTTATATCTCGGTATTATCTTGAATGATAAAGTATAAAATAGATTTAATAGGATGAAATTTATGTAATATATATGTGAAAGCGTGCACATGTTTAGAATCGATTTAGTTATTGCAAATATAGAAAACGTCCAAAGTATGCTGACAAACTGTTTAGGTAAAAATGGAATTTTCTCAACAATATATCTCTATCGATATATATATATGTATATATATATATATATATATATATATATAATATATTTATGAAATGAGTTTGCATAAATATAATGCCTATAAATATCAATATTATCAATACATCTACAATAAGTAGTATTATAAAAATCAATATTATCCATCAAATTGTCCGAGCAAAATAATCTAAATATATGGTCTACTAGCTTTTTTATAGCATACATAGCATTAACATGAATAATGGCTCGTATAGATTAAATTTCTCAAGCTTCAAGTTGTATTTAGAATTAAATTTTTATATTTAAAACATGTGTATGAAATGTGTATAAAATCAAATGTGAGAATAACTCGAGGCTTTGGCTCGAGAACCTAAGAAAATAAAATTGATAATAATTTTTTTTATAATAACGTCTTTATAATGAATGTTCTATGCTCACGATCTTACCATTTGAATATTGAATTGACGTAGAAACTTTCAAGTCGTAAAAACGAAAACTTTTCTAAGACTTTTCTAATCTCGGAGCGAGTGACGGGGCTTCAAATCAAAAGTTTCACTTATGATGTTAATTAGTCAATGAAACCTTTATCTATTCATAATTTTAAAAGTCTTGTCTATCACGATGTATGGTTAATTTTTTTAATGAAAATGTTATATTAATTCGTTTGAAGGGAAGAGGAGCATAATTAGCCGACGGTGTAAGCGATGGTAAGTAATGAAACGCCTTAACCGCGATGACATTTGCTTGGCGGCACTGCTGATGAAAGAATAACATCGACCAATTTAGAAAAAGAAAGCAACTCAAACACGCGGACACAATATTAATTATAATCAGCTTATTATTATTATTATTATTATTATTATTATTATTATATATATATATATATCTTAATAAATAAAGAAAATTTAAAAGCTTTTAACTAACTTGAGTGGTGACTTATTACGCAGGCAAATTAGCCTGGCACGTATTATTTAGTACATGGACATAGTGTAGAGTAACGTCGTTGGTAAGAATTAAGTAGGGTAATACTAGGAGTGTACGAGATGATTTATCGAGCTGGGTGTTAAATTATTATTATTATTATTATTATTATTATTATTATTATTATTATTATTATTATTATTATTATTCTCTTTTTTATTTTTTCTTTTTTCTTTTAATGGACAAGTTTATTAATAACGAGTTAGAAAATTTATTAGACGCGTGAGCTAAGATAAAGAATTCTTAAGGATCGTATAGACTATCACGATATAATAATACAAGGGCTTTAAATTATAAAAATAGTTGTTAACAATAAAGGAGATAAGCATGATTGAATTTAGTTCCGCGTGGTTTAACAATGAATAAAAATAATGCTGCTACTGCTCGACCCGTGCAAAGTGTTAAGTGAATTACTCCGCTCTATGCAAATTAGTAAAAGAAATTCAAAGCTCAAAAGACAGAGTAACTCACAATATAATATAAACGTAATTGTCTCAGCCCTTATCGAAATTCTATTTTCAACTTTGGCAAATACAATAAATCCATTAATCCGTAAATTTATGATAGTTGTAAAACGTGTACATCGTAACAAGCTTAAAAATGTCCTCTTAGTCTTTAAAACTTTGTCCCTCGCTTATGCTCTACGTCGATAAATCTAAATGTATGTTATTATAAATACTCCACAAGAATCTTTTATTTTTGTCCAATACATATACATTTTTTTATTCTTATATAACTCTCTCTCTCTCTCTCTCTCTCTCTCTCTCTCTCTCTCTCTCTCTCTCTCTCTCTCTATCTATCTATCTATCTATCTATCTATCTATCCATCTATCTATCTATCTATCTATCTACCTACCTACCTACCTACCTGTCCACCCACCTATATATCTTTCAATCTACGTATGACATGATATGTGAAAGTGAAAAAATGAATGCCTAATAAATGATTTATTTATTCATTCATCTCTAAGCAGACTTACATTTTTTCTCTTAATCGTATATTGGGATTATGTACTCTAGTGGTCATCCACAGTTATTTCATATTAATTTTCTTACGCCTACATATTCATTCTTACGGCTAGAGGCCTCATCGACTCATTGATCTCGTATTTAACAATAATTTATAATCAAAAGTGTAAAATTAAAATCAATGGTTCGTATCATTGTATATGATTCTACATCGCGAGCTGTATTTCATTTCCATTCAAATCCGACATTATTGGACGCTTAGTTACAAGATGAAAAAAAAGTATTTGAAACGATTAAGCGTCCTATAAGCTTGAAAGATCGAGTAATATACTGATTTACCTGCACTTGCAATAATTAGCATTATTAATATAAAATAATAAGCAATTTAAATAAAGTATAGTCGATTATTTATAAATACTTTTACACAAGTTTTTTTTGCCTTCTATGTGCATATTTTCTTGCATATAGTTGAAATTATTCATTACACGGCATATGATAAATTTATACTGCTTTATTAAATATACGTCACGGTATACATGATTGTCGAACATTTTATTTTACTTTTATGATATCAATAGCAATTATTTTTTACATGATACGTGATAGCTATTACGCAATGTACGATAAAATTTAGCGAATAGATAGAGTATTTGCATAATTTTAAATATGCTTTGCACTTGTCTTATAATAATTGTGTCAGAATATTCGAGAAAATTTACATGAAAATTAAAACTACTTAAAAACAAAAGCTTCTGTTCTCGTTGCTTCAAAATGGTCATGTTAATAATTTCTGTATATATATATGTAATCATATAAAACATTTAATATTATACAATAAAATGGATGTAAATTGTCTAATTATAATTATCATAAATTATGTCATTGTATAAAGCCGTTTTTTATAACTGTCATTCGTTTTATTATAGTCTTCCATAAAATAAAATAACATAAAAGTAGTGTGTATTCAATAGAAAGTATTTAATTCTCATACTATTTGTCTACTCTCGAGACAAAGATTTTCATTTACTACATTCGATTGTTCAATTTATATTTGATTTTAGAAACAACGTAGAAAACTTTAAACCATAAGGCATACTAAATTCGATACTAAATAAAATTGTAGGAAAAAAAAATACAACTTATTTTTTATGTTCAATGGTAAATGCCGCCTATTATCGTATTTATAAAAGGTGAAAGTGAAGTAGAAAAAAAGTAGACAAAAATTATTAAGAGAAAATATCCAAAGTATTCGCATTAACGTGCGACAAATTTTATCATTGACATCACGACGTAAAATAAAACCTCGAACATTACTTTTATCAAATGCAAAAGTAAAATACATAACTTTTTCTCGACATTTCTTCAATAAAATCAAGCTCAATTTTTTTAATCAAAACCTTCATCCCTCCTTTTTCACGGACACGACATGTCTCGAAAGAAAGGGCTGAAGATACAGCAATAAGCGATAGAGAGAAACGAACAAGCATAAATACAATGCTATAAGAACGTTAATAAAGGAATGGAATAATAAAAAAAAAAAAAAAAAAAAAAAAAAAAAAAAAAAAAAAAACATCACAGACCCAAGGTGATGAAACCTTAAATGGGAATCAATGATAAAGACAAAGTAAGTCGGCTACGGTATCGATGTTAGAAAAGCAATTTCACTTCTTCCACCGCGGCAGCTCCGTCGTTCACTTTAGCGCCTCGATCAGGAAAGAAGTAAAAGTTTGCGGCGGCGGTGGCGCCGGCGACGGCAAACGGCGCCACATCTCGTTGAGGTAAACACTGAAGAAAGTGAGAGGGGCGGGCGGACCGTGGGGATGGAGCGGCTGGCTGCATCGACCGCTCTCTTTCCTCCTCTTCTTTTGTTCGTGACGCACTCGCATCCCTTTCTCCCAGGGCTGATTCTTTTTTTTTTCTCTTTTTTCTATCTTTTTTTCTTTGTTTTTCTCGAAATTTTCTGCCTGACCTACATCGTCGGAAAAAGGCACTACAATTCTTTCCGATGCCGCGAGACGCGTTCCCGGATTATTGGACAGGTCGGACCTTTGCTTTATTTTCGCTTCCCTATGAAAATAATAAATAATAGCAGGTGATCGGCGAGGGAGAATGAGAAGGATGGAGAATAAGAGGGCGCAAGAGGAGAAGGAGGAGGAGGAGGAGGAAGAAGAATGAAGTGGATTGATGCCGAAAGGGGAAGAGGGGCGAAGGTGTCGTCTTCCTCGAGGATTTAAGACAAGACTGAAGAATGATTTCTTTGACAATGAATGCTTCCGATTGGAACAATTACGATTATTAATAGCGCAATTGAGATTGAGATTTATAATGAATACGAATACTTTAATTTAAGGAAATACAATTATTCGTAAAGTTTCATGCCTTTTTACTGAGCGTTAATTAGTTTGGATAATGAAGATTATATAGGGGATCGCGAATCTTCTTGAAGAATTGAGAAGTTAACGTAATCGAATTTTAGATATTCGGTTAAAATAAAGATAAGGTAATCCAAGGTGACCGACTTTTTTTTTCGGCAACTGATTTCTTCCGTCAAAAAAGCAATTTTCTCAAATTGCATGACTTTATTGCAAAGCACCGGACTTTTACGGCTAATTGCCTAACAATCTTATCTAATGCTACAAAGAAAGAAAAACATTGCGAAATAAGATAAACACGCCTTCGTGAGATTTACCGCTTTAAAATCACTGAAATTGTCACTGAGAAAAACTTGGAAAAATTTTTACAGCAATTATTACACAAGTTGCGCGTCCTTAGGACTCAATCTCAATCAAATATACCGATAAAATGACAATCGAGCCAAATCCTTCATTTTCTTGTTATTTCTTTCTCTTATTCAAACTCGCGAATGTGGAAGATTTCAGTAGCAGAAAGTGCGACCCTGAGCATCCCATGTCCTCAGCTAACTCATATGGCAGAGAAACCAAACCATACATGTATATTACGCATTTTTGCCATACAGAGCATTAATAACAAACATATATATATATATATATTGAATAGATACGTGAAAAACGATTCGACATCCATTTTGCTCCACTTTGTCCGAGCGAGTATCGCACGCATTACAAAAGAACACACGAGTTTTATCAGGGCCGCGCGTATTCCCCCGAGTCATTTCTCATGAATATGCGCTTCGATGGTAATTGGGCAGAGCGAGGGTTTTCGGAAAGTCCGCGAAAGTAGAGCAACGGCAGCTGCTCGCCTCCCTCCCTATCGCTCCACCTCCGCCACCCGATCCCGTCACGACCTCCCGCACCGCCGACACTTGGACTCTGCCACGAGGCGTGGAATACGTTGGCGACAATGGGATTGTCCTCGACTTATTCTTTCCAATAATTTTCCCAACGACTGCCCGATAATGCTCACCCAATGGGCCATTACAGGTCTTTATTGAACATCAAGCTTGTGGTGCAGCTTGTTTTGGAATTTTCGCACTATCTTATATCGAGGCAGTCGAGCTCCTCCGTCACGGGCAAGTAAATGACGATTTGGAAAGTGAGCGAGAAGCTTAACCAAAATGGAGTAGCTTTGCACATTATCGTTGCTGCAATTACGAGGAAATATTTAGTCCACTCTCCCGCGCTTGATTGATAAATTGTCTGCTAAAATAAAAAATACAACAACAACAATAAACAAACAAAGAAACAAACAAACAAACCAACCAAACCAAACGAAACAAAACAAAACAATCGTCCCCTTTTTACAGCGCGTAAATCAACATTGTTTATTGGATTCAACTTCTGTCTTTGTTCCAGTTAATAAAGCATTTTTCACTCCACTAGATAAAACTTAAAAAGTTGTATTTGTCAAACTATAATGCATGCCATCGATCGATTTATCAGTGCGTTCAGCGATCAATTAATCGTACTGTTTCGTTATGTAATCTGAAACAATGAAAAAAAAAAAAAAAAAAAAAAAAAAAAAAAAAAATTATCCCATTCTACAAGTAATCTGTTTTTCTATTGAAATATCACGTTAAACGAACTTCAATCTAAATACGAATCGCAGCGTTAACATATAACATTTCGCTTCGTTAAAGCACATAACGTACATTGAAAATAGAATGTAGTAGTGGCTCTTTGGCCTTTAGTTATGGAAAGTAAATATTACTCGAGTATTATTTTTAAAAGAGCATAGGTACTTCAAACACTTAGATCCAATGAATTTCATACTCGAGATTACTGTTTACGAGGAGACGTTACATTTTATAAAAGAATATAAATTCAGGTTATTATTCTAAGATGCAAATAATTGGTGAATTGCATGTCAGAGGAGCATTATCGTTTTCCTATTTAAATTAACATTATTTATCGTAGAAATATGTGGGTAGAAATATTTAAAGTGAGACAAATCCGAGGCCGAAGAATTTTTACAAAGAATTCCGTTTCTTCACGCCCGCGCACTTGAATTCATTAACAAGTAAACATTGGATTTACGTAAACGTATATACGATGTAAACATTCGTCCCTATTAAATAAATTCTCTAAGCTCTTATTGTTGTTAGCTCTTCGAGAGATTAAAGAAACTCTTTGCGCGCCATTAAGAAACAGTCGTTCTGTTCCCGTGTGACAAACTTAGCGCTTCGACATTAAATTTCTGCCCTAAATTGATTAAAACTTGTAATAATAATAAGAATAATAAAGACGACGATGATGTGTTTTGAGCACGTAAAGTGCCAGTGCCAACGAAATGTAATTTTCCGCGCGGGACGAGCCGAGGATGAGGGCAGTGGCAACGTTGCGAATCCCATCCCAAACCGAAAGTCGTCAGCCGCTGAGTCAATCCTTACCCGGGAGGGCTGAAAATCGACTGGCACTAAAATAAATAATATTATTCGCGAGCGTGTGGGTGAAGCATGGAGCCCGCACGCATCCGCCGCGGGGTATTGGCAAGTAAGCGAGCTTTCGCAAGCTCGGCCTTGGCTCTTCAATATCCGCAGGGCCGTCGCTCGCGGGTGCGTCTCGTAGGGCGGACTCGTAGGGGCGATCGCCTAAGCTCGCGCTAAATACAACGAAGGGCAGAGCTTCGGAGCAACGGAGATCCGTGTCGTCGACTCGCGAGCTCTCGCGATCCCTCCCCCGTCAAAGCCGCGGCCCTCCCGCAGTCCCGCGGGCGAGCTTGCGCGTAGCCTTGTCCCCGTTAGCTCGGGTCGCCCAAACGGGGCCGACGAAGGGCAAAGCCTTTCGTCACTCTCGGGACGTCGAGATTCCGAGGGTTCGGCTTATCAGCGTTTTTCGCGACAGCGGGGTCGGAGCGATGCGGGGCGGTGCGCGGGGGCGCGTGGTGTGGCGGGGATGGTCTACGGGAGAGAGAGAGAGAGGGGGGAGAGGATATTGGGGAGGGATATTGGGGGAAATTGGGAGAAATTGGGGAAGATTGGGGGATGGATGGGGGTGGGGGTATGGACACCGCCTCGAGAAGAAAATAGACAGGGGTTGCGAAACGTCGCCTGCTTGCTTGCGCTGAGCTCGTGAACTTTCTTCGTGCGCTGGCTGTGCGCCGGAGTGAAAAGAGCAATTTGAAAGTCAATGGGACTTGTAATGAATTCAGCTGGCAGACGAATTGCTCGCGATGTATTTACTTTTGAAATTTTAGGTTAATAGCTGCGTCTTTGTTGCGATTGAGAATATGAATATCTCGACGTCTTATATAAGGTCGGTCTTCCTTTACGGTCGCTTCACTTCTCAATAAAATTCGATGAAAGCTCGTGATGTACGTGACTGCAGGAAGTTTCGAGGCTCCAAGTTCTTAGTCTGTCCGTGGCATAATGATAGCGTATTTTTATAATCAATGTCTCTCGAGAATGAAGATACGATGTAATTATGTGTTTCTTGTATTGAGAGGAATTTGAAAATGTCTTCAGAGCTCGAATAATGAAAATCATCCGCCGATTGATGATTAATATTTTGGGTCGTTATAATAAATGGTGAAAAACGTGACGCGGAGTTTTATTTTAAAGAAAATTAAAATAAGTTAAAATAAAATAGCTTTTATTAGCTTGACTCGTCAAAATTAGACTCTTTGGATGCTTGTGCACTTTTTCTAATTGTTTATTTAATTTATGAAATGCTCAATATTGATAATAGAAGGTAATTACAATTTATCATGCTCAATTGTCATTTTCGACAGAATGCAAATGCCTCTGCACATACAAATTTCTAACATTCTATGAGCATTTAATAAATAAAATTATGACTGTAAATTATGTGAATTTTATCGATGTAATATTAACTTTATCATTAATTATACTTATTATCGTTATTAAGTGAATGTACAAGAAAGCTAAAATGAACAAAACCGAATAATAAGATTGATAATATAATAAATAATCCACGAAATCATGAATTTTTCAGAAACGTGCATAGAGAGAGTATTAATATTTTACGAAGATAATATCGAATTCATATCTGATAAAGTATAACAGAAAATACCGTAAGAAAACTTGGTAATGTATTGAGATTAGGAACTGATTTTCACATTTTACTTTTATTCGACTTTCGATAAACTATGCTACAATTCAACTGTAATGATTAATTTAATATAAAATTTTAAACACAATACATTTAATCCCATTCCTAATAATAGTTTAAGTATTTTGCGATATTTATTACAAGACTGATGGATAATAGTTAGTACAAGGTAACAAAAATTTCATTATTATATAATACACAATTTAGAATTCTATCGAAATACATTAAATAAACGAATTTCACTATTTAGCACAATAAAAGAACTCTAGATTCTGATGAGAGAAGTGACAACTACGTAATAAGCTTTTATGCTGTAGATATCGTATAACCTTTTAATATCGCTAGAGTTACAAGTAAAAAATTCTTATATCAGTTAGAACTTCTTTCATTAAAGAAATCAACGTGTGCGAACATTCATACAAACATACATACGTACATACATATATATATATATATATATATATATATATATTAATAATATTTTATACGTTATCTGATACTTGACGTATTCAGAGTAAATGATTTGAAAATATTATTAGTAATGTATAATAATACTTGTAATAGATATTAATAATTAGGCTTTATTGTTATAATATAAAAATCACAAGTACTGATAGTTAACGACTATGTATGAACAATTATTATGAAATACCAAGTTACGTATCAATAGTATTTCAAATGTGTTGAAACTAATGAAATTCGTATGAATATATGAAAGAAATTCATTACCTTTCAAAAAAAGAAAAAAAGACAAAGAAAAAGAAACAGACCTTTTCCTAAATATTACAATAGAAAGTTTCAAAACATTTAATCGCATAAAATTCGCTATTCTACATTGACGTTTAATTTATCGTCTCTTCGTTATATTCCAATGAATAATATAATGTAATTTTTAAAAATTACTTTGAATTTTCTCATTTTTAATCGATTGTAGAAACAATTCAAGCGAATTGCATCGTTTTCATCCCAAGAGTGTAGAGTTTAATGTCGTTGTAATTCTTCATGACCTCAAAAATCTTTACATATGCAATGTGCTGCAGTACCGAAATAGTTCAAACTAAAACAGCATCTCATTCGCCAATGATTATTTCACGTAAATCTCGGGATAACTATTTGAAAAATAAGTTTCTCCCGATGACAAGGATGGATAGACAATTAAATGAAACGATATTATATAATCTGTAATTTGAGTAAATGAGCAAATAAAAATGGCTTTTAAAATGATGAGTCATGATGCTTCGATGATATTAATTCACGATAAAAAAAAAAAGAAAAAAGAAGAAAAAAAAAGCTAGTACATACTTTATAACGTAACGATAAGATCCGATGTGTATTTGTTTGTGTTGTTATAGTTAATAGAGCACTCTTTCATAATAATGCTATCGTTAAAAATATTACGTGATAAATTAAGTAAGAGATAACTGACTAGAGATATTCCCCCTTGCGCTTACTGTGAATTATCGACAGAGAAAATATTAGATTGTCAGAACAAATTAATAAAAATTTATTATAGCTAAGGCATATGTCTCTAATTTAAATTACTGATATGATTGTTATAATTTTTATGCAAGGAGTTGGTAATTCTCTTTACTTTCTAAATATATTTCATTATAAATGAAAATAATTTGTCTATTATTTAATACATTTAATAGTATTGCATATCATTAAATCTCATAATTCATGGACATTAACAAAGTAATTAAAATAGTTTTTCGTTTATGAATTACAAAACCTATTACATTACAAAATCTAACATCGATATGAAGTTGACATTATTCAAGTTTCAAATCATATCTTATTTGCACTTTATATATGGAATTATTAATTATATTTTGTCACGATACAATTTATACTCAATTTACTTATGTAATCGATACAAATGTACTTTTATAAAAATGACGACAAATTTGTTTCTCAAAAAGATATTAATATCTTTTATAACTAAACATCATTGTACAATTCTAACGTATTTAAGTGAGTTTAAAAGAGGTCAAGCATATATTTGTCGTATTACAATATTACATATTTTTATTATTTATTAATATAATAATATTACTGTTTTTGTAACTGCTAAAGTGTTAACAGAAACTTAATATCAACATCTTTATATTTGCGTTAGTATTGCAGAAAAAAAGGAACTCTTAAATGATTTAAAAGGATGCTTGTTACTTTATAAAAAAAAAAAAAAAAAAAAAAAAAAAAAAAAAAAAAGATTTAGTTCTTTTTTGTCGAAGTAAATCACTTACCGAAATATCTAAACTTCAATTTTAATCCAACAATAATACATATGTACTAGATAGACAGATAGACAGAATTTTAAATCACAGTTTAAAGCTTTTAGTTTCAAAATGTTTCAAAGAAAAAGGCTGATCAAAAAAGTTGCACTGATGATCATAAAGTACAGCTTGTTGACCTTGGATACTGGACAGGAGTACAAGAATACTGAATAAATTTGTCGAAAAAGTTGAGATTTGAATATTACGTTATATTTCCAAAATGATTAATTTCATATATTAATGCACATTATTTTTATTAAATTATCTCTCATTTGTTATGTATTCAATTAGTATTTCATATACATATATATATATATATATATATATATCATAAAGATTAAATTGCATTTGAGTTCAATAAATTTGTTCTATTTTCTAAAAATAAGAACGATATGACGTTTTATTGCTTTAAATATGACTTTAAGCAGATGCTTTGAAAAACTTAATATAAAACTTAATCGATACATTTTACTTTATGCCTTACTATTCTTATGATTAATAATTTATTTGATAATAGAAATTTGCAAATTTTTAGTTCATTATATATGATAGTCAATGCTAATGAACCAATAATGTCGATAAATTTTCCAATATTTAATAGGATATTGGTCTTGAACGATGTAAAATTTTAATCCGTGTATTTTATAAATGTCTTATTATAAATTATCGATAATTACATTTAACGTATTTTTTATACACAATAATTTCAATTTACATCTGAATTATGATATATATGAAAGCATATGATTGTAATGAAAATGTGCGTACGAAATCAGAAATATTAATCGGGACAGAATCTTATTTGTCAGTTTTATTATGATTTAAAGTAATATTCGTTCATGGCTTTCACTCCATCAATTTATGCTAATGTCCAAAGTTATGATTATTTAACTATTACGAATGGGAAGCTTAAAAAAAAGAAAAAAAAAAAATTAAGCGTTTGTCACTTTTATGGAAGCGAATCGATTAAAATATCTTATAACCTTTGATAAAAACGAATGAAAGAATATCTTAATTGTAAAATACTTTGTTTAGAGATCCCCTTAGATTCTTATACATTTATTTATTAAACTTTGTAATTAATGTAATATTTGAAAACAATAATGATAATTAGAAGAATAGATTGATTGGATGAAACTAATTTTATAAAACTTAATTGAAGGCTCAGTCTGCCTTCCAAGGCTCCACATTGAAATTGTAGATGGCGCTCTATACAAACTCGTATGCGTCTCATTTAAAAAAGATTAGAATTAAAGTAAGTACGTCATAAACTATGAAATTTGTAATTGTCCTAGTGGTATTCTTGCTTCGTCAAGTGGGCTGTAAACAAATGCGATAAAACCATTTGAAGTCTAAAAATATAAATGTAGCTTTAGTATATACTACTACCACTAAACACTCGTTAAAAATATCAACTTTAAATGCAATCATCTTTAATTTTAACTTTGTGAGCCCCCCTACTTCAGAATCTACTCATATTAAGATATCATTGTACTGCGCTTTTATAAGTAATACTTTGTTCGTGACCAATTAAATGTAAAATATATTATATTTAACCGTTAACTATATCGTTGTTCTTTACCAATCAAATACTTATTTATAAGTGAAAGATGGTAATTGACGCTATTTTGGTAGTTAATTAAGATCGGAAAATTCTATTTATCGTGGAATCGTGGAAAATCGTCTGCAACCGTTTATGCAAAATTACGATATATAATCTGCACTTAATACACCTTTAAATGAAACATTAATAAAGTCGATTTTTCAATTGAATCAATGCGTGACAATTGTAATAATACATTTCATCATACCTTAGGTCTGAGTACCGAATCTTATCGACTCTTTGCTCACCCTTATTATCTTCTAGAAAAGATGTTAATTGATGGAAATATGTGCTGAATAATGGGGACGAAACTGGGAATGGCCGTTTCATCTTGGATATGGATGGAACTCTCGAAGCTTTTAGACCAAGTGAAGTTCAAAAATGAATTGTGCAGGTCTGATGATTCATATTATTCGACAGACCTTAATCACTTATAGATTAGTAACACAGGCTTTTCACGCATTTGGGTTATAATTAGTATTTCACATACTTTATAAACATCGGCCGCTGCTTCGGAACTTTGCACATTTAGGAAGTATTAGCGCGATAAACTTCCACTTCTACGGACAAATGTTTATCGATTTATATTTTTAAGTGTATTGAGCAATTTAAGGAAAAACAGACGTATTAATAGCAATGAAGGCATTCATTATTAATGGACGTTTGCAATGTTTTATCTATCATAAAAGAAGCTAACACGAATAGATCGAACAATGTTGTCCGTATAATACGGATAATTTAAACGAATAAAAAGCAAATAACAATAGTCACGCACGAAGTTATAGTGGGAACTGGCCTTGCAAAAAAGAATCATTTCGTGGAATGGAAAAATAATAGATAAAGGGAAAATTATACGAAATAACAGTTTCTGTATCCTGCTTTAGCTTACCACATCCCCTTCCTTAATTTCGAGTATTTCATATCACTGAATGTAAATGTAGCGAAAATGACATAGTCTTTGCAATAGTCTCAAGAACAATAAGAAAAACATATCAAGTCCTTAAATATTATGTGATTTTTTTTTTTTTTTTTTTTTTTTTTTAACAATAATGAAGTTAACAATAATGAAGAATTTTTAAACAGCTACTGCACACACACACACACAGCCACGCTCATATAACTTTTATGAAATAAATAGTAGCTCCTTTGTACAAATTAGTCAGATAAGATATATCTCGATTTAAAATAGCAAATATTTTAATAATTCAAAAATTAACACTATATATATATATATATATATATATATATATATATATATTTAATGTACATAGAATGTGCAATTATTAAGAATATTTATATCGACAATTGTAATATTTTAATACAATTTATCTGAAATTTTTGCTCTCTTTTTTTTTTTGTACTTAATTCGTTTTACGATTTAATTATTTGACAATGCCGAAATGTAATTGATTGAAATTTCATAAAACATTCTTTCCCTCAAGCTATTATTAAAATCACCATGTTTATGTTATACATTAAATTTAACTAATTATACGTGATATATTAATAAATTATAATTAATTGAAATTTTTAAAAATCCATATCAATTTTTTGAAAATTGGCTTTTAATCTAAATACTTATCAATTTCTTTTATGAAATATAAATTCTGAAATGCTAATACTTGATAAAAATTAAATAACCCGATTGAACGGTACTTCACTACGAATGCTCCATGTTACTAAGTATTTATGAAAATGATAAAAAAAAAAAAATGTTTAATTTACTATTTTTGTTAACGTTAGTCGGAAAAATATTGAAAAAATATTTGCGTTGCAATTAAGTGGACATAAATTTTGTGTTTTTGATAAATAGTTTCGTCCATTGTATTCACGTTATCCCATAGATCATCCCATAGTTATAAACTCGTAATACAATTTATGACATTACTTGCTCTTACTTTTATGATATATATATATATATAATTCTTTACCCATTCACGTATATTACATTTTTCATGTCTTATTTGTTATTAGGAGTTAATAAGAATATAATACATAAAGTAAAATTAATAACGGAGAATGAAATTAAGATTATAAATAGACATCTAATGTAACAAGATATTACGAAATAGTAACTATAAATTTTTAGTAATCAACGCTATATCTCTTGCAAAAGTTACTAAGAATTTAGAAAAAGAAAAATAATAAACCGTAATTGTACAATTGTTATACCATGGCCCAAACCAAAGCCGTACGAAATATTTAATATTAACAAGATTAAATATTTGCATGTAGATATGTAATGTATCAACTTTTATTTTAAGAATTATTAGACACTACAACTTTCTTCACAATAGCGAATTTTAATTAAATTTTATGCATCCTCTATTACATCATGCATCGGCATTTTTACAACGTAAATGATGAAAAAACTTTTCGCTAACGATTATTACAATATATCTCGTTATACCGATAGTAATGTAATATTCCACGATAAAGATACCGAGTTCAATAAATAAGCAAATAATAAATACAACGAGTTTATTGTCAATAGCAATATCAACACCTACAATACCGATTGATATTTTATGCTGATTAATAACGAAATTAAATGGATCATTACGGAGATCGTGTTCATTAAAGACATTATTAGCTGCCTCCAGAGCAAAGATGATAATTATTATTTAATTATTAAACTGCAATGGCGAATAAAAAGTAAAAGGGTGTGCGCAAATCAAACTATCGCGTAGGCTGTTCCCATTTCTATTAATAGTTGACCTTTCGTTGTCATTTAAAAAGAGACGCGAAAAAGAGATAATCTTTGGATTCCATAAGATGCAGATCAAATTTAACGATTATGAATTAACGGTAATGAGAACATAGTGACCATTTCGTAAAATAGCCATCTGTAGCTTACAATAATTAAGTACATTAAATATTCCTTATTGATTTCTTAATTAGTTCTTACGTTTAATTATCTGTTACTCAAACATCTATAATGTTTGAATTAATACATTGGTATGATTTTTAAAAAAATTCAATTACATTAATTTTATTGTTTATATTGTATTTGTAAGTAAATTTAGTATCCAATAAATATTTAAAAAGTACGACTAACTAATTTATTATTTTAATAATACTAAAGTGTAATAAAAATTGAAACTTATAATTTTATCTAAAATAAAAAACAACAATAAAACTAGTAATATCTATTTTAAGATAAGAACGAAATTTTATAAATATTATAACGCTACAATGTCATTAAATACTTCACTTATAAAAGCATTTTTCTTTTTCATTAAATCTTTTATAAAATTGTCGCTAGAAAATACTATTGAATTCAATAAAAACCTTGAATGGCAGTTGAATAGGAACAATATCGACAATGTTTATTTCGTGACCGTATACGTTACCAATGAAAATAACGTTCCTCACGATATCATTAATATAATGCAGTTTATTATTACAATATAGTCAATTATATTCATTATCATGATTAATAATTATTTATCACACATTTATCTTTATGGTTTGTTGTGCTTTTTTTTTTTTTTTTTTTTTTCATCAATAACACATTTTATGTTAATTATCTTTTGAATATTAATACATTGTATTTTGAGAATCAGCTGTCATAATACCCGTTTTTATGATTCTGACGAAATATCTGTATTTTCAAAATAAAGAATGTTTAAAATATAAATATGCCGTAGCGTATTTATTTATTAAAAACATTAAGTACCGAAGTCGATACGAGAATCGTGCATATAATTAACGTGACGTGAAAATTCTTACCTTAGATCTTCGTGTCCCCAACTACCTTTCTATGATTTTGTATGATAATATAAGAGTTGCGTATTTCAAGCAAAACCTTTGTTATTTCAATTTATTTATATTCGCCTCCTCGAAAACATGTATTTTTATGCTTAAAATATTTTATAAAAGCATCTGCGATTAATTATCCAGATGTCCCTCAATAATCAATTGTTTAATGATACCATATGAATAAAATGCCAATCGTTACATTACTGACGAATGGCAGCATCGAGAGTCAAATGGTTAAATGAAATAATTTGAAGGGATGGTTGAAGAGTGATTCAGTATGATAATAAAACTCGAAATCATTAATACGATATTACGAAGAAAGCCTGTTTAGTCATATGTCTTTTTGGTACATTCTTAATTTTATTATAACGATAGTTAGCCTCTCAACACCTAACGCAAGCGTTTTTAATTATAAATCATGTCCTAATTAAATCTTAACTCTATTGTACGATTGGCAATACACGGAAGTACGGAAGATTTTCGAAGAATATATTTTTAAATACCAATATTTGTCAACTTGTTAATGCTAATCGTCAGATATAGATATAAATTTATCCCTTCTTTCAAACATAATTTTAAACTTTTCAATTGAAATTACATCACGACATTATTACATTGTCAAAGAAAATATTATAAATGCATTGGCACTTATTTAAATTTCACCGTGTAATGCACTGGTAGCCTTCTTAGAATTCACGTTTTGACCGTCGTTGATCATATTCGAGCGTGTCGATACATTTTCGGTAACTACGTATTCTCAAATTTCACACACTGCCGCAAAATTAAATTCCTTGCATGTAAAGACAAATTCCAACGAGTAAATACGAAAAATATGAAAATGCAATCGGTAAAATATTGTCGATAAATACCATCTATCTAACTAATTACCTGCAGAACAGGTTTATATACATTGTGTATAGAAGGTAACTTTCATTCTAGCACTGATGCTGCTTCCTGTAGCGCGAAAGAGCGCGCGGGGGGGGGGGGGAATTGGGCCCTTGGCATCGGGTAGTTAGGCAGTAAGGCCGACGAGGATTGCGTCTCCGGGCGCAAACGGCACTACGTAATCCTATAGACAAAAGCCTTTTTCCAGTGTCGCCTTATCGCCAACGAGTTCCAATACATTGAAAAAGGTAAGTGCGACACCTATATTCTTCTGCCTATTGGTGTTTAACGAGAGCTCGTTATCGTTTATTCGAAAAAGTTATCGGACGGATGGTAAGTAGGGCTAAGAGTGATTCAAATTTTATTCTCGATACTTCGTGACAGAGATTTGTTTTTGCGTTACAACTAACGACGAAATAAAATCATAAATTTCCGTGAAAAATTGATATTCCGGATCTCGAACGCTGTAACTGTCGTTCAATGTGGCCGATCGTGAAACTTATTCACCGTCTACCTTCTTCTCTACCTCTCAAGTACTTCTGCGCAGTACAGTTTCATGCTGATTGATTATTGTATATGAGAAGCGAGACGGGCGGAGTATGAACGTTGCCTGCGACTGTACGTAGTCGATAGCCACAGTGGCCCATTTTCCCTGCAATTGCCAAAAATAGTCGTTGACAGGTTACATTGCACATAGAGGGGACTCGAAAGAGTACGTGAATCCCCTAATACAGTAAGTACTTTTGTGTTTAGGTATCCGTCAAAGCTCGTCACTCCCGGTCGGTCGCGCATTTGACACATTTTCTCTTCTAAATAAAATAGACACGTCAATGGCATCGCCTCTTCTCCATTCTCTTTCGCGACGTCTAGTGACTCATCTTCCTCTGTGTTTTTTCCCCCATCTCTCTCTCTCTCTCTCTCTCTCGTTAGCTCTTGTAACTCCTACGCGAGAACTGCGCGCAAGAGCCGAGACCGATCATGATAAATGCACGCGTAGAATGAAAAATGAAGCCGCAACGAGACTCGTTACGACTTAAATGATCTTATTGTTAAAATTAATGGATTTTTTTTTTTTTTTTTTTTTTTTTTTTTTTTTTTAATTCACTTTTGAATAATGACTTACAAATTTTGAATACGTTTGGAATATACAAAAATTTAAATCTCTATTTAAATAAAACAATGAAGTAAAATTATGAAAATATACGTGACATTGTAAATATATATGTAATGATCTTTTGTCAAGTTATGGTAAAAGTTGGAGAACAACCTTAGAACTTATAAGCTAAGGAGTTATAATCTTAATAAACAACTTTACACTTGTAAACAATAAACAATTTATTAAATCGTTAATATCGAGTACAGAATTTATTTGTAATAACTTCAATTCATTACCAATCTCGTAACATTACTATGTATTAATAAAACATATAAATAAAAAATTACAACCATGCAGCATGTCAATGTACATTTTTCACAATTATTTGGACTACTTATTAATAATATTAACATTTTTCACTCGATGTTTCATTCTGAAACAATGCAAGTTTCATAAGGAAAGTTTGATAAAATCCTTGATTTATTAACAGCTGAAACAAGATGTGTGGTAATTGTACTAATATTCCTATTTCTCCGGTTTAGCCTCCTTGAGAAATAGAATATATTCTGTTAAATTTATTTGCAAGCCGATTCCATATAAGCAATAATATCTTCTCGCTCTTGTGGCTTCTTCAGACCAGCGAAGACCATTTTTGTCCCTGGGATATATTTCTTTGGATTTTCCAGATACTCAAACAGAGTATCTTTATTCCAGGTAACTCCTGTTGATGAAGAAAAATGTTTGTACACCAATAATTGTTATTATCGTAATGTCTAATCGTAACGTATCTAATTTACTTACCTTTAGCTATGTTGGCTGCTGTGTACGAATACCCCACAGCTTGACCACTTTTTCTGCCAAATAAACCGTTAAGGTTGGGACCAACTTTATGCTTAGCACCGGCCTTAACGGTATGGCACTGCGAACACTTTTGAACAAAGAGCTAAGGGAGGGAGAGAGATAGAGAGAGAGAGAGCAATTGAACCTCATGGTTTATTTTTAAATCAATTTTCTAAACTGTAATTATGTAATAGAATTAATTGCTCTATTTATTGCAAAATATAAACTCGTATACGTATTATATGGCTCGATATCTACAGTTATCGTTATCATTCTAAAAACATTGCATTTTATGCAGCAATCGACATTTGTTTAAGTCTTATGTATTACACGATTGTTTCAAAAACATTGGAGATTCCAGTTTTCCCGTATATCATTTTCATTTTCAATTTTCGTTTATCATGAGAAGTACGTAACTTTTTATTACAACTACACAAGCTGTTTCCATTTAATTTACAACATTTCATTGAAATTATAAGTTTCATGCAATTGACGAAGTGTTAAATGTTAATTTACTGTCAGTTGTCTCGTTTTAAAATTTACGTAATTTCTAATTACGCAATAAAAAGGTTGTAGAGTAATTATTTCTTTTAGAGTAATTAATTACCTTCTTTCCCTTATCAATGTCACCACCGCCGGCGCCCATTTCTCTAATGCTAAAATGATAGGTTATCGATGAAAAAATTATAAAAAATATTATTCATTTTTAATATGTTTATGCGCAGTTTTACCTTTTCTTGCTTATTAATTCTGAATATTCTTAATCCTTAATATTTATCTGTATTTTCATTCAAATCTGAGGATGAAAGCTTGAAATTACTACGCAAGTAATATATTTATTAAGTTTAACATTTTTCATTTCTAACCTTACACATAGATAATTAATTAATATATATTTTCAAATAAATGTCACAATTAAATGAGAAAATATAATAATTAGACGAAAAACAAGGACGTTTGAAAAGTAATATACTTAAATCTAATAAAAAAAAAAAACAAAAAAAAAAATAAAAAAATAATAAAAAAGATAGGATAACCAGAAATTAATAAGCGCAATCAATATTAAAATGGCAAGGATAAAAGCATATTTTACTATTCATTAAATTAAAATGCTAATAAATATGTAGAAACTAATTATGTATGCTTTTATTTTACAAAATAAACTGAGTAATTAATTGTAATATTTAAAAATAAATTATACGAACATGCACACAAAGATTTTACTAAAAACGTCAATCACAATATAGAATACTCGAACAAAAGACGACATTTTCAATTCCTTTTCCATAGTGAAAAGGAAATGAGTATTTATTAAAATATTACACGCAACGTAATATTTGTATATTTTTTATAGAAAATTGTTGATTAGAAAGTGTTTTATCATTTTAAACTGTTTATACAACTATATCAATATCTAGAAATATCTATTATCGATTTTATGCGCTGTCAAAGTCAATATTTTTTTTTTTTATTATATATTGAATGAATTGTTCGCCCATGAAATTTCTTAATTTCATCATTTCTAATATAATTTTTCATAAAAATGTTCCAATAAATGCAATATTATACAATCTAATATACAGCTATTAATTTACATATATGTATATAAATTTTTTCATTAATTTAGAACAATATTTATATTTACATATCCAAAGTATTATTAAGAAATTAAGAAAAATTTTTTTCCAACCATCCATTTGGTATTGTAATATTTTATTGTTTTTGTATCCTAACATACACTCAATTAGAACTTTGAGAAGTTTTAGAAAGCAAAATTTCGAGGAAATCATTCAGAGAATCGTGTCAAAGAAATTCAGGTTCTTTAAAATAAGTTTTTTTTTTTCATTTGAACGATTACATTTCGTTTTGTTATATTACGTAAATGGGCAGGATTAACATTATTTGCTTTCTCTCGTAAAATTTTTATGCATCATTAACGCACACATAGAAAACTGACATTCGGATTCAGGCGCGTGTTAGATCAACTGTTTTTTCTTTCTTTTTTCTTTTTTTATAATAATAATACTTTACATTGATATGAAAAAATGTTTCGCAGCATGAAAATATAGAGAACTTTTATAAAGAACTTTTTATTAGTGAAATGTCAGTGAAATTATTTATGAACAATCAATAATTAGTTTAATTATTTTGATAGGGGCATGTTAATACAGGAAAATTACAGGTATTTGTACATTTCTTTTAAACGTGAAATGCTTTAAAAATGTGTCTTTTAATTATATTTAAGATCAATCGAAGATATTAAAAAATATATCTGTTAATTGTTTAGATATGTTATATCTAATATTTATAAGTATTATTAAGAGATATATACTTTATTAATAAATAAATGATTGCTTGCATTGTTAAATGTAAAATATATATCAAAAATATCTAATTTTGCTAATATACTAATATACAAATATCGAAAATAAATTCGTAAAATAACAAAGAATACACATTTGTTATTGTTATTGTATTTTACATTGAGATTATATAGGACGAAATCAATTAAAAATAATTAGAACATGATATATAAAATGACTTTATATTCCATTTAGGTCATTAAATTATTATATTATTATATAATTTTTAGATTATTAGTTGTATTATTTTATATTTATATTAAATAATTATTAGAATATCATGCGATTTCTTGCTTTCATCCTTTCAATCCATATTAATATATTTAATTTTAATAAAAGAAGATGTAAATCAATTAAGTCTTTAATTTTTTAATAAATCATATTTTTATAAAATAACCTAGAAAAGTTAGCTTTATTCGATTGTTTTTTTTTCTTTTTTTTTTTTTTTTTTAACTATTTTTACTGTATTATGAATACTAAAGGTGGCCATATATATATAAAGATAAATATATACATTTATAAATGTAAAGCGAAGTAATTATATAGATACAAAAAAAATAAAAAAAAAAAGATACATTGATCTATAGTAATATAGGCTTTCTTTAAGAAATGAACGGAATCAATGTTTTCTTATTTTCAGTGAATTTTATGATTTCGATAATTCCATGGCTTATAATATTTGCTTTTATTTGATTTTCTATAAAAATTTTTAAAGAAAACCCGATCCCTAACTTGGAAAGCATTACATTGGTCCCTCTTCTTCCGAGGCTACCGGATTTTTCTTTCATACATCCACAAACTCTTTCACTCCTTCGCATCGTCGCTCCGTCTCTTTCTTTCACTTCTCTCTCTCTCTCTCTCTCTCTCTCTCTCTCCGTCTCTTTCTATCGTACTATCTATCTATCTGTTACTCCAACATTCATACTCACGCGGACAATTCAATATTTAGTTTTTAGGTTGCCTTATGCCTTAAAACAATCCATTAGTTGTCACAATAAACAAACTGGCAGCAATACAATTTGTCCCACTTTTTTCGAACATTATGCCTTCTTTGCATATATGCTTGTTTGTTGAAGGCTACGTTTCCTAGTTGTCACAATTTCAATTATAAACTTATTTTACAATTCATCAGTCTTCCTATTCGTTTGCTCGATATAATCCCTTGTCCTTTTAATGCCCCCATCTTCCACATCGACCAAACTTTCGGTTGTTAATCATTTTCTTCGTGTATATTAATATCAATGTGCTTTAAAAATTGAAGACTGTCGAACCCCTTGCACGCACACTTTGCATCTTTTACCTCGAGGTCGCAATCAGTACCCCTTCAATGTATTATCGCGAAACCAAATATCAACTCGTCGTACCTTATAGGCTCAAAGACCTCTGGCGCTACTCGGTACAATTTTAAGAATATTTTACCAATATCACGTAATCGATTTTCGGTATCTTTCCCGTGATAAATTAAGTATAATTAAATTTTTATCAACACCATCACGAATCGTACGTAGTCAATTCGTTGGAAAATAGCATATAAAATCGCTTAGATTGCCAATTAACAACTCGGGCGGAGGATATTTATTTTTATGCCAAAGTTCGACGTCACGTAATATTGTCGAATTTCTATAATTATTTCTTTTATTATGGTTAGACTTGCAGCCCTCGACCTTTTTCACAAAGTTCGACAGAGGTTCCCAAATAACAGCCACACTTGTGTGGTAACCCTACTTCCCCTACTTTTTACATCGTATTCTCGTTTTCGGCGTTGCGTAGACGCATGAAATTTATAATTCAGAGAGCTACAGCGCCCTTCTTGGCTTTAACTCTATTGCACCCACACACGCACACACACTCCATTGTTTTCAAGACGAGGTTGGCCAGCCAAGTCTCAGCGATAGTTCTACTCATCGCTAAAAGCTCCTCTACTTTAATGGCTTTGTAAGAGACGAGTCTTGTAAGTTCGTAGAAACTCCTAGGTGTTATAAAAGACGTGGATTTTATTTTCAACGAGTATCAGCCTATCAGATCACAAAGGACATCGACCGATGTTAATTCTTGGAGAGAGCCTTTTTTGTATCAGGCGTTTGTATGTTATTCGAAATTCCTCTTAAAACGTCCCCCCCCCCCTCCTAATCACGCTCAACTACATTTGATTACGCACATGACTACTATCTCGTTTACGCGCCCTGTAAATACCGACTCGTGCTCTATACTTTTGCGTTGTATCAGCGAGAGGGGAGACGAGAGAGAGAGAGAGAGAGAGAGAGATAAAGAGATTGAAGGCAAAAAAGAGATTGAAGTGGCTTGGCTTTCCAGTAAAGAGTGCCGGAAGCCTTACAGCGTCATACAAAGATATAAAAGGGACGTTTGGGTTATAAAGAACACTTTGTCGCCAGTGCAAGCTTACCTTGATGTAGTAACCTCCGAAGTCTCTCGCTGAAACTGCAAGGATTCATCCAGACACTTTAACCACGTCATTCGCTCGTTCGCTCTCTCTCTCACTCACTCACACCCTTTAACCATGCAAAAGTGCAGCGTCTTATTGAGAAACAATTTTTTTACAACAGCAAAGAAACCAGAGTTCTCCGTTTCTCAATCATTTGAGTATCATTTCATATATATATATATATATCGTAATAATAAATATATCACAATAACAAATCATCTAATCGGTGGATACTATATTTGACATTCAATCCATCCTTTTCATCGAGCACTGATAGCAATGACACGATGTTAAAAAGATTCCAAGCCAAACGTTCGTTTTACTTCAATAACTAAAAGTTACACCAAGTCTTTGTCTTTGTGTAATAATTTTTTCTTTCCATTGAAGTTTTATGTATTCGCTTGACTATAGGATTTTGCTTTGGTGAAAATGTCACTGTCATATTGTATTAAATATCTTAACGCAAGTAAAAACCTTCGTAATCATTAAAACAAACACTATTACCATTGTCCAAAAATTAAAATTTGCGATTTTTAAATTAAGCTGTTTTTATACGTCAATCATTGAACAATAACCATAAAAAAAATATGTTATTAAATTATAAAAAATCGAATGGATTTTAAAAACTATTTTTCATTCGCATAAATATTGTGTAAATTTTCTTTTTAATTAACACTCTCAAGCATCATTGATTAATGTAGTCCGGCGTTCGTTATACGCTGTAACATGACAAGTACGAATTTTATTGTACATAATATTAATAATCGGAATCATATTGAGCGCATATCGAGTTTTTAATTATTTTATTAATAAGCAAGCTTTACCCTTGTTGTTATAACAGTACTGATGCTGCTGCCTGTTGCGTGAAAGAGGGGGAGAGGAGGGAGATTGGGCCCTTGGCATCGGGTAGTTAGACAGTAAGACCGTCGAGGATTGCGTCTCCGGGTGCAAACGGTACTACGTAATCCTATAGACAAAAGTCCAAAAATATTTTCTAGTGTCGCCTTACCGTCACACGCAGTCATCACATACATGTTTACGTAATTTATTTACTTGTATTCTGCGAAAGCGATGTAAGCTCTCGTTGGCTTTTTATTTTCAGAAACGATTATTCCTACTGCTTAATCTTCTAATTCTATAATAATTTTTTAAATTATTAAATGTTTAAAAAAAAAAAAAAAAAAAACCATATATTAAATAAAATAAGTAGGGCATTATTTTAATTTCTTCGTTGAAGTATTGCGATATATTATGAATGAATAGATTGAACTATTACGATAGGTATTGTAAATTATAGTTGAATAAATTAATAATATTCAATGGATGAATATTGTATAGGAATGCGCCTCCGAAAGTATCAAAATTCATAACGTGGGAAAATTTTATTTCCGTCACATCAGAAAAATGGCTTATTTACCGTGCACTTTTTTCACTTTATGTATCGATAATTATATCGGTAAAAGTTTTAAAATTTTGTTAATTTTTGCGTGGACAATGCTTATTGTTCTAGCTCTGCGCCGCCTGTATTCGGTAATAATTATAAATGGTTTACTTAAATAATTCAAAGCCTAAAGCACTTATAATATTTCCTGCGAATCTGTCATTCTATTGGAATTAATGAAAACATATCACAGTGATCATTGATTATGTTTTGCAACTGATGCTTAACACACATAAATGCAAATGACCGTTGCATTAGCTTTATACTAAAATGTTTTTCATTATTTAACAAAGAGATTTATAATTACATGGAGAAGTTGATAATTATGTCATTCAATGATTCAAGGTCATTTCTAAAGTCCATTGTCTTATATAAACTTGTAGGAATATTGTCACTAACATGTTTGTTCAGCTAACATGTTTATCTGTATATACGGAAAAGTCGTAAAAGCTGAAATTTATAATAGAATTGATACTCGATAGGAAACATTATTGTATAAATACATAGATAAACACATAAAAAGTAAACGGTAAAAGTACAAAAATATACTTATTGTTATTTATTGTCGCTAAACCTCATAATTATTGAATTTACAATCAATAATTTATTTAGTAATTAATATAGTAGTTGTTTGTTTTTTATTTTCCAACTACATTTCATTTGTATCTATTAGTTAACGAGCGATTATGGTAATGTTAGGAATAATGTTAATGTAAACAAATTTGACTCGAATAAATTAAGTTTTATTCTGTTCATACAAAATTTCTAATATTTGATAAGCAACTGCAGATGCGTACAATTACGCTATGCTTTTATTAATCATAAGTGTCATTCATTTTTCTTATATTAAATCTTAGATGCTTTATACAAATTTTACAACTATATAATAAGGATTTTAAAATAATGGAATTTTAAAGTATTGATCCTTTTTTTTTTTTTTTTTTTTTTAAATTAAATCATATTTTATTGTTCGTAACTTTTTAAAAAAAAGTTTTCTTCTATACTACCAGCTACCAATATAAAAAACCATGGAGTACCATTTTTAACAACTAATGATTTGTGTTGTAAAATTTCTTTTAAGGACTGATCCGTCTGAACTTTATGTACTGCTTTATTACAATCTTCAAAATAAATACTCAAATTGTTAATTTGATAGCGCTTATTGTTATCCCAAGCAGGTGGCTCTTCAAAAAGTTCCATTAATTGTTCACGAAATATTATTGACTCGTTAAAGTTTTGAACAAAATCAGTTTGACCATTTTCGGGATAAGCAAATATCACTGGCCAAATTAGCATATTCGTATCGTCAAAATGAACATGCCATTGATTGTCAAATAAATCAGAATCATCCACTCTTATATTCCTAGACTTTATGGCTTTAATGATATTAATCTTTAGCTGGTCAATTTTCTTTTCTTTTAGTGTTTGTTGCCAAGAATCTCTCATCATTAATTTCTTATTTTTTATCGAATTACCTCTTAACTTGTCAATGTCAGTATTTATCTCTTTATCATTAGTTGCGATATTTAGTATTTGATCACAATAATTAATACACTGATCATATTCCTTAACATAAAAAGAACATTTGGCTGCTGTATGCAAAGATTTTAAATAGCTCGGTTTTAACTCGAGCGATCGTTTACAATCCCTAAGACCGGACCTATAATTTTTCAATTTCAATTGCGCTAATGCTCTATTGTTATACAATTGAGCGAGCAGCTCGCTATCGTCGCATTTAGTTGAAATACCTTTAGAAAAATTAAGAATTGCTAAATGATATTTTTTGTATTTAAAATTAAAATTACCATCCTCTTTATAACTTAGTGCTAATTCACTAGGAGTGTTGTAATCTTCGCTGTACTTCAATTGCTGTAATCCTTCGACAAGTGGAGACATTTCTGTAGGATTTTCTGGCATCTGGGTCATAAAAAACGGATGTTTATCAATTTCTTCACTCCAGCAATCCTCCGGACATTCGTTAGAATCGGTCCTTTTTTCAAGACTATTAATATAATCTTCTAAGTCCTTGTCAAGTTTTTCAGCAAGTTCTAATCGTTCGGCATCTGTCCAAACTTTTTTCTTTGTATCGCCATTCTTCTCATCCATTTTTGTTATTATTTAAACTTAAATAATACACCAACTTTAAATGTATATTTTGCAATTATTTATTAATGTTAACGTATTATAAGATTGTTATTAGAGCTTTGTGTATCGTTTACTTAGATTATAATTCTATTTTCCAGGTTATATATTCTCCAATGACGCATTTCTAAAAAAAAAAAATAATACACATACACATATACATATATATATGCATTCGTAGATAAACGTTAGTAAAATAACAAATAATACAAATGCGAAAAATATTTACTTTTGAGCTGCAGTAAATTAATGTTTATAACGATAATTATTTCTTAACAATGTGCACGTGTCAGCCATCTACAGTATAAATTTAAAATTACAAATATAGATTTCTACGATATCACTGGCAATTTGAGAATCAATAAAATGAGCTTAACGTTTCATTCAAATTGAATACTGTTTTTATTGGAGTAAAACAAAGAAAAAATATTCAAAATTTACATAATCTTTGTACAAAAAAGGGTATTGAAATGGATTCGAATGCTTATAATTTAGTAAACAATAAATATCAAATTGTTTAAAAGTTCTTAATAAAAGAAAAAAGAAGAAGAGAGAAAATAAAGGAATAGGTAATAGATGTTTTATTCATAATTCATTTATCAAATTGATATTTTCGCAAAACACACATAAAATTGATCAATCAACATGACTGAAGTCACTGGTAAGACAATAAATAAATATAATAGGTGTAATGGTTTTGCCTCTAATAAAAATTGAATCATGAACACGACAATGATTCCGAACAAAATAATTAATACATAGCTGTTAGATTATCAGCACCATGTCAATGTACATTTTTCACAATTATTTGGACTACTTATTAATAATATTAACATTTTTCACTCGATGTTTCATTCTGAAACAATGCAAGTTTCATAAGGAAAGTTTGATAAAATCCTTGATTTATTAACAGCTGAAACAAGATGTGTGGTAATTGTACTAATATTCCTATTTCTCCGGTTTAGCCTCCTTGAGAAATAGAATATATTCTGTTAAATTTATTTGCAAGCCGATTCCAAATAAGCAATAATATCTTCTCGCTCTTGTGGCTTCTTCAGACCAGCGAAGACCATTTTTGTCCCTGGGATATATTTCTTTGGATTTTCCAGATACTCAAACAGAGTATCTTTATTCCAGGTAACTCCTGTTGATGAAGAAAAATGTTTGTACACCAATAATTGTTATTATCGTAATGTCTAATCGTAACGTATCTAATTTACTTACCTTTAGCTATGTTGGCTGCTGTGTACGAATACCCCACAGCTTGACCACTTTTTCTGCCAAATAAACCGTTAAGGTTGGGACCAACTTTATGCTTAGCACCGGCCTTAACGGTATGGCACTGCGAACACTTTTGAACAAAGAGCTAAGGGAGAGAGAGAGAGAGAGAGAGAGAAACAATTGTTTGGTTAGCACAAATTATCTATGACATTGTGAGAGAAAATTGTACTAAATTCTTGAACCAAACGGTTTATTTTTAAATCAATTTTGTAAACTGTATTATGTAATCAATTGCTTAATGTATTGCAAAATATAAATATATGTGTGCACTACTGTACTTTTAATTTTAATAAATTACATTGATTTAGTATAAAATATATATTGGAATGTTGGTAGTCCGATATCTTCAGTTATCGTTATCATTCTAAAAACATTGCATTTTATGCAGCAGTTAATTGTTTTTACTCTTAAGCATTAAATGATTGTTTGAAAAATTAAATGCTGATTTTTTTCATCTTTAATTTTTAGCTCTTCATTTTAGTTTTTCTAATTTTTAATTCTGAACTTACAATGCTTAAATACAAGAAAGATTTATTACCATTTCAACACCAATGGATTCAGTTTATCGCGAGCATTACACAATTCTTTATTACAACTACATAAGATGTTTGCGTTAAAGCTACAAAATTTCATTTTAATTATTACACCTCGCATATTCGACAATTTCAAACACTACTTTGCCTTTAGTTGACTGATTATTAAATAATTTCTAGTTACATTAAATGTTGTGGAGTAAGTATTTCTATTTACCTTCTTTCCCTTTTCAATGTCACCACCGGCACCCATGACTGTAAACCTAAAATGTTACGTTAAAAATATGTAGCTTAACAAAGTTTTCTTATAATGTATATATGTTTAATTTTCATGAAATTTTCAAAATTTAATGCTTAACTGTATTTCCAATCAAATTCTTATATAAAGTTCAGACAAGAATATTATTGCAATAACATTTTTTACATAATCTTGAAGGATTAAAGGACTATAGTTGACATTTCTTGAATAATTTGGCTTGTAAATTAATTAAGAAAGTTGAAATTATTTCATTAAAAGTACGTTCCTTTATGTAACATATGTAATATGAAAGAATTTGAATCAAATTTAAAGTCACATATTTGTAAATTGATGTTATGCAATTTATATTATGATAGATCAGTAATAATATTTGAATAAATAGCCAACTCTATTACAATGTCAAATTGTGGCATTTCTGTATTGTGACGTAATTAAAGAATATAAACAAAAACAAAACAAAAAAAAAACAAAAAAAAACAAAAAAAAACAAAAAATAAAAAACACAAAAAGAAATCTAATCTTAAAACCAACTGATATCAAACGCAATAATATCTGATTACTTTTTCAACATTTTCAATTTTTACGAAAAATTGTTTCCCGCTATTTTAACGGCTTAGCAACATATTAAATTTTTTTCTTACAAAATTACTTGCTCATTCATATAGATTGAATATGATTAAATAATAATGTCATGCTTGATTAAGCTAGTGTTTAAAAATATATTTTTATGTTGTTCAAGGTTCTTGCAAATTTTTTCGTTTCCCTAAAATATAGAGATAGTGACGAGCTGAGGAAACGCGAAAATCAATTCGAGAAATTGAAGAAAAAAGTAGATGATAAAAAGAAGAAAATATCGAATGGAACAAACAGCGCACAATGAAATGGCATAGTTGTAGTTTCTCAAGGGTAAGTGATACGATAAATTTAGTAGTTGGCCAATGTGTAGTTTTTAACATACTCGTGCTTGAGTTTTCATTTTTTTTTTCCTGCGCCCGTTCGTTTGTACGAGTGTTGGTCGCGTTGGTTTTAGCCAGATAACGAGGCAAAGAAGTTACATTGCAATTCATTTTTTCCCCGAATTTTTGTCATTGACGTATTCAAATATTTACGTGTGTTCAAATATTCAAGTGCGCAAGACATCATGCCACTACGCTATGAATATTACCAAGCAGAAGCATCGAAAGCCGACGGATTCGGCCGCCGTCGATCGATTTACGAAATAAAATCCTCCAATGACATTCACAAAGTATTCAAGTTACACGGCCAAGGTTATGGGGCTTCATTGGGGAATGGTCGAAGAATATCACAAAGGCACGAGCAAAAGGGGAATCGACGTTACATAATGTAAAATCCTGAAGAGCTCGTGCTCGACGAAGATGATGAAGCCCAAAGGCGGTATCGCGCCTACGCACTGGCCGAATTACTTTGGTCATTGGAGCAAAAAAATGTGTGGGAAACGGAAGAAAATCGACGGGACGAGCACGCGCCAACACGTGCCACATTACATAAATTAACCGAGCACACCTAATCGACGCATGGCACAATCCCATTCAATTCGAATATCCGAGCAACAACTTCCTCTTTCTTTACTTCCATTACTCTCCCCGACCTTACATTAATGCAGAGGTGTGAAAAAGGCAAAAAAAAAAAAAAAAAAAACAAAAAAGAAACAAATCACTTTAATCATCCCTGCCTCATAAACGCTCACGTAGGTTAGAAAAAATGCAAGTACTCGGCAAGCGGAAATAAGCTCGTCTTCGAGGATGAAAAATAACCGCGACACGACGACTTCGACTTACCTTTTTGGTACTCTTACAGGGGGTAAGTCGAGCTGCTCGACCTGACTCGTACGACGTCCGACTGTGAACAAACGGGTGCTCGATCGATATTCTTCGTTCGCGTTAGAGTGGAGCTGCCGTTAATATGCTGGTGCTGGTGCTGGTGCTGCTGCTGGTGCTGGTGCTGCTGCTGCTGCTGCTGCTGCTGCTGCGCTTGCGATGCGATGCGATGCGATGTCAAGGATGACCTCGTGATTGACGCAATCGCAGACCTCGAGATTTTGAACGATGTTATTGAGAGCGTCGGGTGGCCGTAAATTGAAACGTCGAAAATTCGTGGGCTTATGATCGAGAGATTTGGGTAATGAGCGATCGCACTCGCCCAATTACCTACCATTCCAATTTACGGGCTTTTCCATTATTTTAGCATTCGATGGACGATGGTCGCGCGAAGGGGCGGGGGAGGATGGGGAGGTTAAGAAGGGATTTTCATTGGCAGTAGTGGCGCTGGACGAATAAACGCGATGGGTAGCGAAGGTTTTATCGATAATATTGGATCGGCCGAGTAGATTGGCTATATTTATGTTAAGCCAACAACGACGACATTTCAATTTTTCCTTCATGATAATGTGAATTTGATGAATTGCAAGGGGAGGGTGAAGGATTGGGACTTACATCGCCATGTGGAAAATTGATTGAAATTTGAATTTGTGACGGTAAGTCTGACGTGAGCTGGAGCACGAAAATATGCCGCTAAAATAACATTTATAAATTCTCTTTTGCTGGGCAGTGTTATATAAGAGTGGATGGAATATGGGATATTTGTTTTGTAAATTTATTGAATTGAAATGAAGTAAAGCTCGTCGACTGTGTCGATAGTAAATAAAATACAAGCATATAGGCATATCGTTGGGTCAATTTATTTATGAAAATGTTATCCGCATATAACAAATTGCAAAATCTTTTTAAATTATAGTCACAATATAATTGTCAGCAAATATATACCGAATACTGCGATTTATTCGAATTACTTTATTCGAGGAAAAAATAAATAAATAAATAAAATGGTTTGTGTATGCGTATAATTTGTATATATATCTACACAATTGTGCGTGTTTTTATTATTATTATTATTAATATGTAAAGATAGTATAATAAACAGTATAGTATTATAAATTCGGTGGTCCCTGCACACAATAAATATTAACATTCACTTTTATTAAATTTTAGTAATACTTTTATCATACTTATAAAGTTTTTAATTAATTTATCGATTACAATAACTTATGGATAAATTATAAAACGAGCGAGATTACAACGGAATCGTTGAGTTTTTCAAAATGAAACGAAGCTATTTATATTGAAAAGCATTGTACACGAGTCTAATGTGATTTCGTAGTTCGAGACATAACCTGCAAATTGTGAATATTAATGTGAAGCCGTACTTTCGCGATGGTGAATGTTATGAAAGGAATTCTGGTCGAATGGTGAGCGCTTTAAGAATGCCGTTTAAAGATATTTCTCATCTTACATAAAATTTCAATGCGCAAATTATTTAATATTCTATATTAATCGATGTAATCGAGATCTTCTGGAATTTGAAATTGCTTGTTAAGTGCAACTCCATCGATGTTAAATTTTTGTTTACACCAAGTTTTTAGAGAGTAAATATTATCCGTCCAAGTATTAGCACCATTTTTGTAAAACTGTAAATTCACAATTGATAAGATAATTTTTTTCTCTGATAAAATGATCGCACGTGTTACCTGGGCTTTTTCATTAAGCTCCGCAATCACTTCGGGATCGGCATCCTTAAACTTTGCAATTTGCAATTTTAATTCTGCCTCTTTTCTACGTAATGTTTCAATTTCATCGAGCAATATTTTTGTCTTATGCAGGTCTTCTTTATTCGTCTATTTTAAAGATATTTGTCAAAATTTTACATTGATAGTTCATTAATTAAATGTTTAATTATAAGAAAGCTTTACTAACTTCTTCATTTTGTATATCCGACTTTAATTGTTCAAGTTTTGTTTCCAGTGTGAGAATTTTATTTCCTGTCTGTCCTATTTCATTTTCTAATATTAGTATTTTTTCTCTACAAAATATTTTTATGTTAGTTAGTATCAAATAGCATACGAATTGAAAAAGAAAAGAAAGATTTTTTATTTACCCTGGGAAAGCCCAAAAGTACACGATTGTACCAATTTTATCAGTGTGTACTAAATCATCGTCTACCAAAGTTTGAAGAATATCTTTAACCGCTTGTTGAATTATTCCGCATTCTTTTGGAACGAGAACTTCTAATTCTTTTAAAGTATAAAAGTCCTTCTTTTCGTGGAAAAATTGTAGCATTAGCGTTCGCTTTTCATCCGCTGTAATTCTTTTTCTTTTTGACATTTTTAATCTAGAAAAAATATGTTTATACTATTCATCCAGATATTAATATTAATTAAAATGAGTTTTATATTTCAGCGATGAAGCTATGAAGCAGTTTCTGTTACATTTAGATGATACCTTTGCCTTGGGAAGAAAGTTTATTATTCAAGATTTGGATGAGAAGCATTTGTTTATTTCTGCCGATATATTAGACATCTTACAAACAAAAGTGGATGATTTAATGGATCAAATATCATTTCCATTGACAGAAAAAGGACTATAATTACAGAGGAATTACTTTACCGCACGTAATTAGTCATTACATATTAATAATAAAAGAAAAGAAAAAAGAAATATATAAAACATGGCTGGACGTGAGTCTGGAAGAATTAAGGATTCGATTCAAAAACGTATTCTCGACGATGATTCAAGAAAGCGTAGACAGAAGAAAGCTTTGGATGCATTAGAACAAGATAACTTTCACGAAGATCCTCATGCTGATTTGGGTAATTTTAAATTCTCTATTATTAATCAAAAAGGAATTTAAAAATCATATTTGAATAATTAAGAATAATCTTGAAAAATGATTGAAGAATCGAGATACAAAATCAATTGTACACACATAGATAAAATCAACAGTTTTCAATATTTCTCTTAATTACTCGTTAAACTCATTATTGTTGTATAGAAATATTTTTTTTTAGACAATAGGCACTTAGTGTATATTTATATATTGTGTATCGTGTATTTATAAACATGAATTTTTTTATAAAAAATATTTTCAGTGATGAGTAAGAAAGTACCAAAGTTTCAAGAGGATAATAAAAATTCAACTCGTAAGAGAAAAACTAGATCAGCCGAATACTTCAAGTTAAGATTTCGCAAGAATTTTATTCAACTTGTAGAAGAAGATCTAAATTATAATAGTTCTTCGCCTAATTATACTACAGCTCAAGTTCCACAATCTTGTTATCCAGAAAGACATTTTTGTACAGTCTGTGGATTTCCCAGCACTTACACGTGTATTCCATGTGGAGCAAGATATTGTTCGGTTAAATGTCTTGGGACGCATTTGGATACACGATGTTTAAAGTGGACGGCATAAACTACGTATCTTCAATCAATAATTTATCTTTAGTAATAATTAAGAGACTTTAATGAATATAATTTTGTAGAAAAAAAATTTTAATTGGCAAAGAATGTATAAACTTGCGTGTATAAATTTATGTGTAAACTAATGTTTTTTTAATCCAAGTAATTTGAAAAAGCGTATATACTGTGCAAAGAGCTACTAATTAACTTTCTTAATTACATATAATAAATTTAATTGTATTTTTCTAATTAGAATGACGCTTTTTTTCTTTTTCCTTTGCTTTTATTATAATTAAATTTTACAATTTTATCCACATATCAGATTGTAGTAAAATCATGAAATTTCATTTGGACTCGTAGATATTTAACATCAATTTTACATATTCTTTAAATAACAATTACTCCTGGCATTTTTCATTTATGCTTGGTCTATTGCAAATAAATTTACACGACTTGAAAGTATTTCTTATATGCATACGCATATATTTTACCAATTTTCATGGTGTATTCATCAAAGTTGAAAATGAGAATTAGCATTATAAGTGAATAATAATTATTTAAGGTTAGAGAAAAAACAAAACAAACTGGACACTCGACTGTTTGGCATCTTATTACTCGATATACGCGTGGATAAACATAAACATTTCATCAAATTTTAATAAACAACACATTATACAAAACACTTAAAAAAAAAAAACTTGCTCGATGTCTTGTAACAATTTTAAGATAATACTAACGAGACGGAGTACAAAGAAAGAAGCGAGACAGACAGACACTTATTGTACACCGTTTTGAAAATTGTCATCGGTGTCCCAACCTCCCCCACCCACCCCCTCGCCAGCACCTCACCCCGAGTACTCCTAAATCGTTTCTCAGAATGCGGAAAAAAATATTTCGTCTGGACAGCCACGATGTGTCGTCATCCAGGCCTGAACCTTTCAAATAATCATCTGCTCCTAATTGCCTATTCACTCCAACTAATTTTCATCTTTTTCAAATTGTCCAATAGGCCGTATCAACGAGTTTTAAACGACGATTGTACGACGAGCATCGAATAATGATAAATAAGGAAAAATCATGATATAAGCTTCTCGTTCCGTTATCTCTTTAACTCGACGCTCCTCAATAACAGCAGAGATGCCATAAAACGATACTACGTACATTTATTGCTGATTCACATTGAAATTGCGTTAACTTGTTCACAACGGACAATCTTATAAAGCCGCTAATATCAAATTTTGTTGATAAACCATTTTGTCGCATCGTATAAGCTTTACGCAACTGTATTCGGTAATTTTCTCACGCGATACCTGTTCGAATAGACCGAGGGACGACATACATAATCTTAGCATTAAAAAGGCGATAACTAAGGAATCGTTGAGGCTTTGCCATTGTTTCTTCGGCATAACTGGCTCGGCGCCTCGAATGAAGTAATAATGAGCCACGACCGCCGACAACCGAAACGGATTGTTCAAAATAGTAAATAGCGACGAACAATGGCCGAAATGTTGACGCCTCGTCGGTGTCCAATTCGCCCAAGTCCGCCCATGTATATTTAGAAGTCCTCGAGATGATAATAAAAAGCATTCCTCCGTCGAAATATAGTAATAACAAACAATGGGCGGGCGAGAGAGAGAGAGAGAGAGAGAGAGAGAGAGAGAGTGCGCGCGTGCGTACGCGTGTGCGTAAGAGCTGCGGGATGCGGTGGATGGGGCGAGGGCGATTTCGGGTAAATCGGCTGTGCGCGGTCCGAGGACTCGGAGATGCTACACAATTGGCGATTGGCATGGATTCGCACGTAAAAAGACGGTGCGCGTGCGTCTCGCGCTTTCCTCGCCCGCCTCGTCTCGCTCACCAACGCTGGCGACTTTATGGCGTGTAATCGCGGTATCGCAGTGCGATCTGGCGCGCGCTTAGAAACCGACGCGTTGGGCACGAAGTCGCGCACGGCTTCGTCGGCGACGATTAGGCATCTCCTCCTCGCGGCGAGAGTACGCACGGGCTGAGCCGTCGTGAGGCGCTATTAGGTTATGTTCCGCGGTTGTCGCGCGAGGGAGGCCCGAGCCCAGCACTCGCGACCGCTCGCGTCCCCTTGGTAATAATAATAGCGAGTGTCGCGCCGGGGGGAACTGTCGAACGAGGCCGCGTCGGGCCCACGGCCGTTCGCTCGTTCGCTCGTTCGCTCGTTCGTTCGTTCGTTCGTCCGTTCGTCCGTTCCCGCTTGATCCGCGCCGCCACTTTCACGACCACGCGATTATTACCTTGCCTCCCGCGATGCTGTGCGCGAGGCTCTTACGGTGCTCCTGGCTTTGACGCGTCAGCCCGGTCGATCCTTACTTTACGGGATTATCGATCGGAGCTGCCGCGAAGCGAAAGGTTTGCCCCCGCGATGTAATTACGAAGCGGGGTCAGTCGATGCGTAGCCGCGCCGCAATCTTATCGTGGATTATTATTATTTTTGTTGTTCCGCAGTCACGTGAGTGAGTTTGTAGATGGCGCGACCGTAGCCGCATTTTAACGGGGCACCTTTTATGAATTTTAAATTGCAAATTCCATATGTGCGCGGTGTTTATTTGCGTTCGGCATTTGCTTTGGACGTGCTTGATGAGCGATTGGCATTGCTCGTTTGACTGGGTGGTCGGTTAGTTGTTTATAGAAAGAAAGAAAGGAAGAAAAAAAAAAAACGAAAACAAATAAAATAAAAAATAAAAATTTTAAAAAAAATAAGGGACTTGGAGGGTCGCTTTATTTAGCAAGAGTCGACGCGTGCGAATGGCTTTATGCATGTAAGTATCGCTTCGAGATGTTACAATACATTCTATAAGAGACAAATAAGATTGACAAAGTAACGAAGTGATTGTGTGGATAAGTAGTGGAGGATAACGATTCGGTTGTTTCACCATTGACAAAGACGTACGGATCCATAAGTTATCGTAGCTCAAAAATCCTATTTCTTTGTTTGATTTGAAATTTTTGATTACTAGTTTGTTATTTCCTTATTGACATGGTAAAGCCTGTCTGTATTTTGTATTTTTTTTTTCTTTTTTTTTTTCTGTGACGGCATGATATGGTAAACTTACGTGATTGCAAACGATAAGAAAAAAGAATTTACGTGAATCATAGATAAAAGAGAAATCATGTTCGAAAAATAAACAAAATAAACAAAAAAAAAAAAAAAAAATCATTTACACTATTATATAAAGTTAAACATATTGCATTTGTTTGTAATATTTAACTGTTAATATTACTGTACTTTTCATCGATATTGTGGACAAGCCTCTTTTTTTTTATTTTTTTGTTTTTCTTTAAGGATTTTATAAGTGTTTTTCAAACATTTAACAACGATACTTAGCTTCTACGAGTGAAAAAACCTTAAATGCTGTATTATTTTCTTTTGTAAATTCATAAATTATTCCTTTAATATAGTTAATACAATTTCGACCTTGTCTTTTCAACTAATGATTCTAAAAAATCCCCCAAGTACAATAAAACCAATTGAATTTGCTTTTGTACTAAAATGGCAATTTGCATAAATAATTCTCGTAAATGGTAAGAAAATAGTTTTATGATCCAATTTCATACAAATTCTTAATAAAACAACGATATAAAAGTTTTAACGAAGAAAATATGTTTCAACTACTATGCAGTTTCGTATTATGAACTAGGGTATATGTGTGCGCGCGCGCGTGTGTGTGTGAGTGAGTGTGCGCGCGTGTGTGTATATATATATATATATATATATGCGTGTGCGCGCGCGATTATGGGTGTGTGTATGTATGTATATCCAGATATTCGGCGCATTTTGATATTTTTATAAAAGTTTTTTTTTATAATTTTACGGCATTTACGTTCATTTAAATAATTTATTAATATAACATTATGATATCATTGGACCTATAAATTTGGATGAAAAATAAAAATCATACGAAAGTTCTTATGTTGATTAATTCTTAATTGATTTTTAAGATCTTTGTTGAGTTCACGCAATTTTTTTTTTTTTTTTTTAAATTATTAAAGAAGTGCATATAAGCGTGTGTGCGTGCGTATATACGCGAGCGCGCATACAACGTTAATTTATCGAGTTAATTGTTTTCAAGAGAAGTAGATCCGTTTATTTTTATTTAAACAAATTTGAATTATCTCGATAATGCTAATGCAACTAATTATATGGCTGAGATTTTAGATCTTTAGATTTAATGAAATATATTAGTATAATTGTGATGACATTTTGACGAACTTTCGACGTTATTGATAAAAATTATTCGATTATAATGTACTATTCGAGAATTCAAAGTAACTATATTTTTTAAAGATTTTACGTCTATCATAAACTATTATTAACTTATTTACACACGTTTATACATGTTTCTACATCCACATGCATGCGTGCATATTATTGCACATGACCATTAAATAGATGTTTCGAAACTACAACGTTTGTGTTTTAGTATTATTAATAATAAACGATGATAATGAAAGTTTTTTCAATGTTATATTTAGACTCATTACACATTTATCTTGACGTTTCTATTAGTTTTTTTGTTTTTTTTTTTTTTTTTTTCTAACAGGATTTTCATTTACGTTATTACAATTTTTATTTAATTTGATATATATATATATATCCACTTTAATTTCAGCAATAGTTGATTTCATTATAAAAGTAATAATGCATCGATTGAATAAGTAAATAAAGGTACTTTTTTGTAGATTAACAAATTCATTTCGTTGATAGATTTACTATTTATTTTTTTTTTTCCTTTTTCTTCTTCAACTCGGCTCAATACTTTCTGCTTTATTTTAAAAATTCAATAACTCAAATTCAAATCTTTTACTAATAGAAGCAATTTGTTTCTAATATGTAATTTCTTAACGCAAAAATTAATGATAAATGTAGAAACTACTATATACCAATGGCTTAATCAATCATGTAATTATAATGAAAAAAATAAAAAAATAATAAATAAATAAAAAAAAAAAATAAAAATAAATAAATAAATAAATAAATAAATAAATAAAATCGTGTAACTTTTAATATCAAATGTATTTGTATTGTATTAACTATAATTGAAAATTGTTTTCTTATTTAAATGTCATAAATAGTTTATAATGTTAATTGAAATATAAAAACATGTGTTCAAATATAATTAATTTTACTGCCTAATATATGAATAAAATCTTAAATTATTATCCATTGGTAAAATTAAAAATTGGCATATATTAACAATGATAAATGATTAATAATAAATATGTCATTGGAATGAGAAACTAAAGGGTGAAGGGGGAAAAAATTCTTTGAAATTAGGTAGGCAATTAGCATATGTTATTACTTGTTAAAAGACCATTTACAGTGTCCTCGTGTGATTATAATTGCAAAGAAAGCATTTCCGGTGCCGATTATCAAAAACTTACCTTACAATAAACCAACAGAGCCAAAAGTCCTACGTCGATAAAACCATGTAACCATTATCCTTACCAACAATACGTATATTCATAACATTGCGCACCCACGTATGCACACATTAAATTCTGTACATTGCAATGCCAAATGCAAAATTACATCTGTCAGCGGATTATAAATAAAATACAAAAACGATGGTCTTATTGATACTTGGATTTCCTTTAAATCGTGCCCATTATAAGAATAATGATTTCCGTTCATTATCGTCCATAGCCGACCAAAGGAGTCGACGTAATAGATTGTTCTCACCCACGCCTACTCATAAATAAAGAACACTATTAGGTGGCATCTGAAACGACAATAAAGTGCGGCTCAACCAATTGCCATTGCAGATAAGAAAGGAACATAATAGGAGAAGAGCCTTCGACCAGCGCAGCCGCGTGTAACCGTCGATTCGTCCTCGTGGGATTGGCTCTCGACTCCATATTCACCGAGGACGGAGACGGAGGAAGGAGAGAGAGAGAGAGAGGAAGAGAGAGAGAGAGAGAGAGAGGAAGAGAGAGCGGAGGCTCGGAAATATTAAGTCAGAAGCCGGAGGCGCCGGTGGCACGTGCACCACCAGCTAAATTTCCAACGTCGGACAATGAGGTGCGAGGATACATTATTCCGCCTCGCAGCCGACTGTTGCTAAAGAAACCATGGACAGCGAGACGCGACTTCCCCGTGGGCTCTTGCCCGACGGGACCGCGCACCTCGACACCCAAGTCGGCGGTCATCCATTCGACGCCAAGACCGGCAGAATAGGTGAGCCCAGTCGTCCGTTTCCTTCCGCCTTATCTCTCATTGTTATGGTCCATCGAGGTCGAAAAGCTCGAGCCTCGAAAAGGTTAGCAAATGGCCGGCCACTTTTCCGACTCCTCCATTGTAACATTTCAATCGATATTATTCGAAACCTATTCAAGCTTATTTATTTATAAATTTCCGAATGTTACGATGAATAGCGCGGGAATTTATCGCGCGCCAAGAGTATTAAGTCGGCTATATTTTTCAAGCCATTATGGATTATGGATGGAGTTTGGATAAAGCTCGCGGGACGGAATTATCGAGAAGGAAAATAACGACGCTTGGAAATCCGTCCGTCTTGGATTATGGGCAATGATGATAGTTTTTGAGGCAATTGTGAATGTGCTCGCTCAATCTAAGGCTAAAGAGAAAGAAAGTTGTGAGCGTAGATGATCGTTTTATTGATGGACGTTGGCGTTAATTCGCTACTTAAATTGTTTTTCACAAAATTTACGCTAAACAAATAGTCTTTGACACATTAATTTTATGGCTTCTTAACGCAATTATTACTTTGATTATTATTATTATAATTATTATTATTATTATTATTATTATCATTATTATTATTATCATTATTATTATTATTATTTTTTTAAATGAACGGCAATAAAAAGTACAGACGAATGTTATCAGCGAGAATATTGC
>NW_011948413.1:12621832-12624087 GCF_000503995.2 Ceratosolen solmsi marchali
ACATGTCGAATACTAATTTTAGATCTTAAATTACAGAATTAATTATCTACGCTTAAGCTCATAAAACTTGGCGCGTATTTTCTCTGCTTATGTCCGTGGTAAAAACCTTCATTGCCATAATAATTATGCGAAGCTCAACGTGCTCAAAAATTTACCTGGAATACAAAATTAATTCCTCGTATTGTGATTATAGATTAGCGTGTAATTTCTAAAGGCATTTTATGTTTAATTTTGAAACGAATAAATATTTGAATACGTATAAGCCAGTCGAAACGAAAGTCTGCGCACTTTTATTTTTCTTTCTATTTTTTGTAAAATTATTTACGAGATATTTAGTATTAATAAAATCTTTATATGTATACGTATTATTCGCGTTTTAATTGATTCTTAGTTGCCGATTTTTAAACTACGTATTAAGCGCTAAATTAATGCACAACCAATAGCGCTTTTATAACGCCATTTAAATAAAAGCTAAGAGTTTATGTTACAAAAATGCTTATCGTAGCTATGTGCGTGGATTTTTTTTTATTTTCTTTTATTATTATTATTATTATTATTATCTTTTTTTTTTCTTTTTTTTTTTTTATTCCAATAGCCTTTGCCATAGAAGAGTCTAGATATTTTTATTTCATATTTTACTTGCAAGAATAATGAATATTCAAGCACGGGAAAAATATTACTCATTGTTTTTATTATTATTGATCATAAATTTTACGTACATGATTTCATTTCTCTCGGTCTTTTATTAGTTTTGCATAATTTTAAATAGAATATACAAAAAAATATAATTGCCATTTAATTACTTGAAAATGAGTACGATTTTTTTTTTTTTTTTTTTTTTATCTCCGTGAACATACAACTTTGTTCAATTTGCCCTCTCATTTTACGAAGATGCTCTTTATTAGCAAATACTTCTGAATTAAACTTTTTCATCTAACTATCCATTTATTAAGCGATTCATGCTCATTATCATCGACGTTGGGTACTCATTGTTATTCCTTCAAGCTTCGCGGCATCCTTACCAAAAATAAAAATAGCACGAAAGTAAATTTTACTTATTCGCTTAAATCATGGAGTAGCACACACGTAGCTCATGGTATAATAATTTTGGTAGTTAAGTTTGGTAGTTGCCTCTCCTTTCATAAATCTGTCGGCTCCTAGCAAAGTATTGCTTTATATATATATATATATATATATATATATATATATATATATATATATACACCGCGCAACGCGCGCGCGCGGTATATCTGAGTAGCACACACGTAGCTCATGGTATAATAATTTTGGTAGTTAAGTTTGGTAGTTGCCTCTCCTTTCATAAATCTGTCGGCTCCTAGCAAAGTATTGCTTTATATATATATATATATATATATATACGCAGCGTAACGCGTGCAAGCGGAATATCTTATTAATTGTCAAAATTCGTAAAACTCAATGTCGCGACGATGAACAAGCAAACAAGATAAATTAAAAAAAAAAAAAAAGAAAAAAAAAAAAAAAAAAAAAAAAAAAAAATATCGAAGATTTGATAGAAATTGAAGTATTTCTATCTTTTTCTTCTTCTTCTTTTGTTATTCTGTTTTTTTCATTCGTAGTTCACTCAGGAGCGCCCATTATGACAATTTGACCTTTGTTTCAATGCCACGAACGTATACTCACGATTCGTCATCACCGGTAATGCGCTAGAACAATGTTAAATTATACGTGACTTTCTTTATCATTCGACTGATTGCCGTAGGTTGCAAAATTTTCCATATTTCTTTTGTTTTTATTGAAAATTTAATTATTTTATAAGGAGCTTCGTAGTCGCCGGTAGTTACCCATGCCGGCAGTACTGTCAAAAACATCAGCTTGCACATGCCATATGAAATCCCGAGATTTTCACGAATTTTACTTCAAGCCATTCGACGGCTTTTTTTTACACATATTTTACTCGATATTCTTTATGTTAATAGTGCCCGAGCACCCTATGCATATTATTCATCTGAAATTCATGTACAATGTACTCGCAAAACGTTTTTACTATTTATAAATGATTTATGCCTCTTAAATGTTGCGCGCCAAGGTTTACCAACTAGTAGTCGAAACTCTTAAGTTTCAATGCTTGCCAAATGCTTTTGCCAAACTCGAATATGAATTTCGAATACGGGAAATCAGAACTGTCTCCTCTCCCCCCCCCCCCCCCCCCCCCCCCCCCCCCCCCCCCCCCCCCCCCCCCCCCCCCCCCCCCCCCCCCCCCCCCCCCCCCCCCC
>NW_011948413.1:12624354-12644541 GCF_000503995.2 Ceratosolen solmsi marchali
GGCCCCCCCCCCCCCCCCCCCATCCCCCAATCCCCCATCCCCTCCCATTCCCCGTCCCTTCCTCCACCCACTACCCTTCTCCCTCGTCACCGACAACAGTGCGCGTGAAGCAAGAGAAATTTCCGTATCGTCGACGGAATTGTCACGTTTGCCCTTTTGCCATTATATTTCACACGGATTGCGAACGACTCCTAACCGAAGACAGTAAAATCAACCTCTAAGACTTTGCGAGCAATCTTTGATTGGCTTTGATCGATTATACAATGTCCGCTCAGCCTCAACTTCGAGCCATTCCCAAGGAAAATTCGCTTTTAAATAAACACCTATCGTTACACCTCGGCTCGATAAGGCGAGACCGAGCATAATTAACATCCGAGCCTATAAATATAAATACTCGGTGGTTGGTAACGTTGCGACGGGCTCTTTTGCAAATTCATCTACATATTGCCCGCGACGCTAAGAATCTCCGCTGCCCTCCTTACACCGACGACTCAATTACCCAACTAAAAATATATATCTTACCGAGCCAACGTGGCCTTTTGAAATACATTTGCATTTCACGCAACTTAGTAGCGACCGTGGAAGGATAGTAACGGCCGGGCAGGCGAGTAAGAAGGAGTTAAGGAAGTAAGGTGGAGGGTAGCGAGCAACCCACTCTATCCCACTCTCCATCCACTATCTCGAAAGCTCCCGGCCATTAATAACGAAGGCGCAAAAGCCCTTGGCTGCGCGACCCACATAATAACGATGATGCATCGCCGGAGTTTCTCTACGTAGCGCTCTCGACGTTCCTGAACGCGACACCGGGTCGGCCGCCATGTCGCGAGCTCGTCGTTCGGCTCCTCTCCGTTCTCTGGAAGATCCTGGCCCTCTTCCGGGAGCAGCGACGCTACAGGCTCTACTCGAGCTCGCTCCTCATAGCGTATGACGCGCGTCGACTGCGACATCTCGCCCGCCGACAGCTCAACGACAGTCCCGCGGAGTCGTTGCTCCGGGCGCCGGTCAGCCGTAGCAGGAGCAGCGGTGCCGCCCGTAGCCTCGGCTCCCTCAATCGCATCGGGCAGAGTCCGGCGAGTCCGGGCCCCGGCTCCGAGTCACCCACCAGAAGTCCCAGAGTCAACCGAACGATCGACAGGCTCCAGCGGCTCAAGCGCAGCATCAGCTTGCAGAACTGCGAGGTGCTGCCCGAGAGGAGCAGCATCGAGATCACCAGGTGAGTCTTCTCGGTACTCCGGTTCCTACACACGATTCCTAAAGACGATTTTTTTTTTGCGTCGCGTGCTTCTCGACTCTCATCTTTGCGCAAATGCAACGTGAACTTGGCTTTTTTGTCTCTCTCGTCGCACGTATACGACCGCGATCTATCGGCATTTACACTTCGCTGCTTTATCGTTTGAAAGAGGATTTCCTTCGAGATATTCATTCGAATGGAGAGTTTGGCCAGACTTCGTTAGCCACAATCACTTGTACTTAAGTCTTTGATTAAGTTAAGTCTCTTGATGAAATAATGTAATCTCTTGTCTATGTCTCCTGTCTCGTGCAGTTAAGTTGAAGTCATAATCTCGCGAGTCTCGGGCCGTATTAAGGGTGGGCTTCGTTTTTTTTTTGTTTTTTTTTGTTTTTTTTTTGTTTTTTGTTTTTTGTTTTTTGTTTGTTTTTATTTGTTTTTAAAGATAAAGAAAGTGGCATGGATGGTAGGGGAATTGCAGAATTACAGTTTGACGTGGATGTTTGGGTAAGGGGGAGAATCGACAAGGAACGTAGGAAAATGAGGCGCAATTGATAATGCGGATAGTGACGGTAGCCAAGCTCTCCCCGCTAAGTAGCGTGAAAAATTAACGCTGGCTCTTTGTGTTGTAAGCATCGCCGAGACGACAGCGACGCCCAGGAGGCCACTGGACGTACAAGTCCATAAGCTATGTCGCACCCACTCGTACTCCAACAACTTCGACGCGGACATCGTGCAGATGAAGGAGGACTATGCGGCTCTTCTGTCCGAGCTGAGTAGCACCTGCGAGGAGAAGCAGAACTGGGTGAGAGTGTACATGATCGACTTTGCCCACGTATTTCCGGCCGATGACGGGGACCTCGACAGCAACTATCTCGAGGGCATCGAGAACCTCATCAAGATCCTCGAGAAATTCCTAGCGTGACACGTCCTCGGCAATCTCCTCGAGTATCCCGGTTCAGTGGAAGCGGGCAAACGTTACTATTCGGCTCAATTCCACTCATTACTTATGACTTTAATGTTAATGTGTGCTTTTTCCAATAATCTTGCGCCTCGAAGGACTTAAACCGTGCGAAATATTAATACTTCATTGGCCACTTATCTTTCTTTTATTTTTCTTTTTTTTCTTTCTTGTTGTATTTGCTGTTTTTTTTTCTTTTTAGCAAGAATTTTATATCGCACCAATTTTAACTCACAATCGGATTTCATGATACGATGATTATTTAATTTGTCAAATTTGATCGTTGAATGACACTTAAGCATTATTTTCATTATATTTATAATATACAAGTTTGAATTATACTTAAGTATTTTAAGAAATGTTACTGCTACGGTATCGCGATTGTTCATCTATATTTACTTGGGCTAAATTCATCTTGGCTGTTGTTTATTTTAAATATCATTGATAACAAAGTGCAACGATATCACTTGAGTTAAGTTACTTTATTGATATCGATATAGGATGGGAGGGGGGTGGGGAGGGGAGACGGGGAGGCGATTCGGTAAACCGACCAAATAACATCTAATCAGTACATAAATTTTATATGAAATTACTATTTTTAACAATACAGTTGTGAGTATAATAAAGTATAATATAGTTGAGAAAGTTTTTCAACTGTTAACTAAGTAAATCAAGGAATGCACTGGTGTGTTGTTACTACTTGTTAAGTTTTTTTTTTCAATATAATGTATTTTTTATTCGTTCAAAGGAAAAAAAAAAAGAAAAAAAAAATTTCATGGCGTTTCTGATAGATTAAACAAGAAAATTTAAATTATTAATACAGACTCGCATAATAGGAGTAAGCAGTAGTGATAATTATTAATAGACTCGTTGGTAATGTCATCTAATTAAATTAATCGATTTAAAGCCTTTATATACTACAAGGAATATTTTCCGAATAATTATTGGAGTAATTTCAATATTATTAAACTTAAAATTGGGTACAATTTCAATATCTTGTTTCATAAGTATTTTAAACTTACAGCACCGATATGTAAATTGTATTATAGAAGAATTATTATTTTAAATAGATAATACTGTTTTCATATAATAATAATAATAATAATAATAATAATAATAATAATAATAATAATAATAATAATAATAATAATAATAATGTGAAAGAACTGATTAATTTAAAGGAACACAAAAATATACGATTATTGTATATATCTTTATAATGAACAGACAATTGATTTTATAAAATTTGTATATTTGTTTTAACGCACCGAAAAACATTATATAATAAGGATATCGAGTGTCATTTTTGGTATAAAAACTTATATATCACCGAAGTCTGCGAGTGTTGATAGTAATAATTATTTTATTGAAATACGTATAATAATGGTTAAAGCATTAGTGTCCATTTGATTTTTAAAATAAAATGTAATAACAAATACTTTAAAGCTAATTGTAGTGTCAAATTCAAGAATTTATAAATCAGTAAACGACATTCTCGTTACTAATATGAATTTAATAATAAAACAAAAGTTTGCTTATAATTTTGATATATTTTCCAATATTTATTAACGAGTGTAAGTCTTTATGTAAGTGTAAAATAAATTACCAATACTTTAATAGTCTAAATTGTTACATTGTTTTTTGTTTTTATTGGATCATGGGTGTAAAAATGATCAAATTAAAGAGCAGCGCATCCCATAATATATTATTTTACTCCTCATTTATTTGTAAACAGTTTTCATTTCTCTCTTTTACAATGGTCGCGGGAATCGCTGCCTAGCAACGATCATTAACTGACAATAATATTCCATAGTTTTCCTTAGATTCTCTTAACATTTATTATAATAACATATCGAATGTTTACGTCTGTCTAGTTTTTATTTTCACTTTATTTTCGAACTCCTTAAACTGCGTTTCTCACAATACAAACGATAACGATTCAAAATACATTCAATATCCTAATGTGTCTTCATTCTCATCGCCCCCCCCTCTCTCTCTCTCATCTTTTTCTCACTCTCTCGCTCTCTCTCTCTCTCTCTCTCTCGCTCTATCTCTCGCTCTCTCTCTCTCTCTCTTTCTAACTCTCTCACACTTGCACACGCTCTACACACGCGAGCGAGCGCGCGCTCATATTTTCTTTTAATCCAAATGTAAATTTATGTTTTTCAATCACACGAACAATAAGAATTCGTCGTGAATGTAATATTAATGCTATATACGAGTACACATAAATTCTCATTACTTTACAATTGCATTAATTTGAAGTTAATGTTAACAAATTGATTATATTAAGAATTATTCTTAAACATTATGATAATATGAAATAATGTACATTTTAGAAATATAATTTATTATTTATCGTAATATTATTTATGTGCAGGAGCAATATTATTCAGTTACAATTTTGATTAAAATAACAATGATAAATCATTTAATAAGCAATAAGAACTATAATAACAGTATTTTCCTTACATAATTTCATTGTTTTATGCATTGGAAATTGTTGTAATTTACGAAAATCAATAATTCAATGATTTGTAAGCACATGTTTTGTGCCCGATACTAAAAAATTACATTTGACATGAGTTTATAAAATAATAGTTTATCAGAAAAATTATATATTTTTCATAAATTTAATTACATATTTTGTATATTAATAATACATTTATCAACATTACAGACTAAGCTCCAATAATTAAATAATATAATTTAATATAACGTATGCTAATTTATTCATACAATCAGTTTGTGCATATATATTTAATTGTTGTAAATTTACAATAATTACAAACAAAGAATAAAATAAAAAATACTTAATGTTGTTGTCAATTTGTAATGTCAAATATTTTCATTTATTGGCTATAATCTTTAATATTGTTTTGTATCATTAGCATAAGATGATTTGAATTTTTTCGGTTTAGTATCTTTAATAAAACGAACAACATATAATAACACGTAATAATAATATTAATAATAATAAATGGCATTTATAGACTTTTAAAATTGTTTTTTTTTTTAGGTGCAATAGCTCACTATCATTTTGCGCAAAATTATAAAACAATATTATTAAATATTATTTCATTTACTTTGTATTTTTACTTTAAATTGACAGTACATTAAAATAATGTTTTAAAATATAAATATAATTGATATTTTAATCGATGTTCGGGCTTGCACGAGGCCTCGTAAAAATAAAACTTTAATAACAGCCAATACGCTGTAAATATTAATTGAAATTTGAGTTATTAAAAAATTGTTTAATACGTAAATTACAGAGTTAATTTTCATCTACGATATTTAGTGTCATAAAATTGATACAAATAATATCAATAACAATTCAAGGCTTATAATTATTATTTCTCAAAAGAAAAGAACAGAAATACCGCATCACATATCAGCATCACAATCAAATTGGAGACATTTCTTTTTCCCCTTCTTATTATCGATACAATATAGATTTATCATTTAATCCACATGTAAATAGTGATCGAATCAGCATATTTTAAGAAAAGTTAAATGTTCAATTTATTACGCTCTCTTCTCGCTCCCTCGCCCCAATCCTCTCATCCTCTTCCTATCCACATACACGCACGCACGTGTAGCAGACTGTCTCACTTTTTCTTTTTCTTTCATTTTCTTCTCTCGAAGCGCATCTACAATTAAGGGAGCACGAAGGATGAATATAAATTGAAACAATCAGAATTAGGAAGAATGACGCGCATATCATCAACCCACGTCTACATTACAAATTATCATAGTGCTTTATTTCTTCTTTTAATAGCTTTTCTGTAAAAAAAAAATCGCACAATGTTCCAAGAGACGATAATATCTGCTTTGGTTTCATTGTTCTTCCTCGATCGGTAAGGCAGTCCCGAAGCCCCTTCACCTATCGAAGCCAAGTGTCTTTGGATTCAGCAGGCGCCCGAATAATGGCCACCTGACGTACACGGGCAAGGGAGGCTCGAGCCTTTGTCGACAAATAAAGAAAGGTTTGAAGGAGCCAATTACCCGTGGCCTTCGATATAAATGTCGTTCGATGCTTGGATTATGAAGATCAAAGAATAAAGAGAAGACATACATATATATATATATATATATATATATATACACACACACACAGAGACACACACACACACGTATATATATATATATATATATTGAGAGAGAGAGAGAGAGAGAGAGAGAGAGAGAGAGAGAGAGAGTAGGGAGCGTGTGAGGGGCGAGAGGTGGAGGTAATGTTTTGTCCAGGTGTAAAAGAGGCCATCACTACCGACTGATCAGAGCTACGACGCGTGTCTTCGCATATTACCGTGAAGCTTCCCAGGACATCGACAGGAGTGGAGAGCTTAATAAAGCTTGCGGTGTACAATTACGCAACGACGAGATGCTCTTACTTCACCAAATAGATCATACGTATTTCTGGGAAGGCGGCTTTTACTTTCGTTAAATCGAGTGTCACTTATAAATAGCGCTGTACCATGCGAATATATTCATGTGCTCAAGAACAAAAACAAAAAACAAAAACAAAAATAAAACAAACAAAAAAAAAAAAATAAAAAAATAAAAGAGAAAGGAATAGTTGTTAACTGTTATGTCTATTTCAGGCTTTATCGAAGCGAATCGAGCTTACGTATAAAACTAAGAATATCACTACTACGGACTTATGAAACCTTACATATATTTTATTTATTTGTTATTTATAATGGCGTAGCTTACATCAGGTAAGCTTCAAAAAAATCGTTAATTAATTGCAATACTAAAGTAAGCGATTATAATAATTAAAATTTGTGCAAAGTTGCATATTACATTTTTCTATAAGTGATCATATATATAAATAACGAAATAATCAACGAGATCATTCTTATTGTTGTTGTTGTTTTTGTTTGTTTATTTTTTATCTTTTACTTTTTTTACTTTTGTTATTGTTAGTTTTTCATTGTCTTGACACTTTGTCCTACTTTGCTCGATTATAATTAATTTTCCTTCTTTTGCCTACGAATATATAGGAAAGTTTTCGTGACAAACCTCGCGCACGCGTGATATACAAAAGCCGAAGTACATCGATATTTTTCTTAAAGAGGTAATAAAATTAATGTCAAGTTGTTAAGTTCTGCTGATCCGTTATCCAGCACGGACACCGACATACACGAGTACAATCTCAAACAAACGACGCGCACCCATCCCGTGGCAGAACACAAGCGTGTGAATTATGCTCGTCACTATCTCCTTGTGGTCGTCCTCGTCTTCATCGGGAAAATTTATAATACGCGTCCCATGCTCCAATCGTACATAATCGACGAATTTTCAATCGATTTCGCATACTCGGGCCTCGCTTAAGCATAATATCAATCCAAATGCCGAGCCTCCTTCCTGCCTAATCACTCCACCAAATCCATTCAAATTTCGCGTCCCGCCAATCTTTACTTTAATCTTTTTTTTACCTCTTCGATTTTTCTAATTATTATAATTTACGACTGAGATTTGAGACTTTGGAGACTTTGAGAGACTTGGAGCAAGAAGCCGTAAGTGATTACACGCTAAGAAGGAGGGAGTGAGCGTCGTTAAATATCACGACACATACGTATAGACAAGTGCTACGTGCTTTCTTGCCAAATCAGATAGATGGCGAAGAAAAGTGAATTTAGAAATTAAGGATTTTACGACGAAAGCTGCGCAATGTTTATTAAGCTACTCGTTAAACGCACGCGGGACCTTCTCGTAATGTCCAAGATAATGCGTCGATATTGCAAATAATTGAGTGTCGAAAGCCCATATATGGCCCGTCACCGATCGTTAAGTATAATTCACGTTTTTTGCAAATTACGTCCTTTGGGGATGGATTCCAAAAATTCGGCTTCCGCGAACGCTATTACGCGCTGAATTCTCGCAATTAAAAAGTCTTTTGGAAAATCGTGCACCTTATTAGGTTATTAGCATAACCGCTTTTTGCCAACTTCATAAATCGCAAGTATGCCGTTGGAGATTAATTCCCGCGCCAATCGTGAATTTATCTTGAAGAAGGGGGGGGGGCGGCGGCGGCGGCCCTCGTCCTGCACCCGATTTCTTCATTCATTCTTCTTCGCCAAAAGCCGGGACCGGGCCCAATTTTCCTAAACCCCAGCCATCGAATTAGCGACGCCCATCAATTAACGAGACCACGCGAGCTGGATTTCGCGCAATTTCGTCGGTCCCATCGATAACGCGCGTCCCACGCGTTTCTCCCGCTTTGGGAAATTCATCGTTTCGTAACCACCCTCCTCCTCCATCACATCCACCTCCTCACTCCCCTCCCTAATTAATGAGCCATTACCCGATCGCGCGATTCCTTTATTTGCTCATCGAGCGCTCGTTTACGCCGCTCGGCCCATCGCTTTTTGCCCCGCGAACCTCATTACCTTTGCATCATCGAGCGCTCGACCGGCAAAAAATTAACGAGCGGGACTCCTTTGACGGCTAATTTCCTTCTCTACCGTACGTAAGCGCATGGCTTTAGAATTATCGACTCGCTATAAACGCCGCCACTGCAAGCCGAATTCGCTGACATTATTCTATCCCAGCATCGATCGAATTACCGCTTAATTTCAATAGCCAGCCATGCGATTCTCCTCCCTGACCATTCTCTCGTCATTCCCTCCCCCCTTCATCCTCTTCCCTGTTACCCCATCACCTTCAAAAGCGAACCTTCCGAATTTTCCAGCGAGTTTTCACCAGGTGTGTCAATATCGAGGCTCACCGGAGATCGACTATCGGCTGCTGGTATCCCACCTCCCCGAATTCGGGTTCGAGAGTGCGCAATTATCAGGCCCAACGCCGATCCATTAACGGGACAATGATCCAATTTGGCACATCCATCCTCCCATCCTCTCTCGTTATTATTGTCGGGAGGCAATTTTCCAATTTTCTGCCCCTTGCGACGCTCAGCGTTAAACGGTGAGCTAAGAGACAGACTGTATATCTCTATAACTGTCATTGTTTTATTCGAATGCGAATGCACGTTGGCATGGGAAATTGCGCGTTCTTTTGTGAAAATTGTCGCGGAATCTTGAACGGTCCGTGCTTATGTACTCTTTATTTTTTTTTCCTTCATTTTTTTTTTACTTTAACTACCGTACAATCCATGCGTGCATGTGTGTATGAAGACACGCACGCACGCGCGCGCACACACGCACACACACACGCACACACACGCACACACACGCACACACACACGCACACACACACACACACACACACATATATATATATATATATATATATAGAGAGAGAGAGAGAGAGAGAGAGAGAGAGAGATAGAGAGAAACTTTATCAAAATATACGTTAAAGGCGGAACGAAAGTATGCACGTAAGAAAGAATTTCTTTATGTTAACACCGAAGCATTTTTCTACATTGACATGCACACGGTTTCCGATATTGCTAGAGCAAACTTATCTACGATTCCAGACTTATCGATTTGGGGGGCGGGGGAGGAGAGAATTTATTAATTTACAAAGTAGTGCGTCTTCCACGGACGCGCACATAACAATGTTGCGTGATTTATAGAGCTTTCGCGCCGTAACTTCAAACTCTAACGGCATAAAGGGAGAATAAAATAGAGAACACGCGAGAGCTTAATCGAGTGCTTAATCAGCGAGCATCGCTACTGTGCTCGGTAAATGAGAATCGATTAGTCGCTCGAATTCATAAATGCTCGGCAAATAAATGATAAAGTGAGAAAATCCATGACGCCATACCTGCAATTACCAAGTATTCGGCGTCAAATGATTCGTAGTATCGCGCGCTTAAGACGAGTTCACACTGTAATTGCTAAAGTAATCTGCTTGGTATGAGCTTATATTGTCAAGCGCATGCTTATATGTACACGTACTTGTGCACACGTGTTTAACTGCACGTCCATAGCGATGCTTATATTTATTCGGAAGAAATTGCCCATTAAATGTACAAGCGCTCGCTCGTTTTATTTTCATTTTACAGACAAATGAAAATACATCCCTAAACATAGATCATCCTATAATTTTATATACTTTATTCATTTGAAAATACATTACTAAGAAGACGTATATTTTTGTGCCCAAAACAAGATACATATAAAGAGCAATAATTCTTACAAGTTATCGTTACATTAACATTAAGAATTAACAATGTAATAATAGCGATAGATTATCGTTAGATTGATTAAAGGGCAAATGTTCAGCGATAAAATGTTTCGATTATTACATAATTATCAGAGAGATAATAACGAAACTACTACTTAAGTCAGGCATATATGTATATATAATGAGTTTAAGAAATGACAAGAGGATTTTTTAATACAAAAATTTGACTACCAATCGTCTGCTTAAGTAAGCCATTTTCCCTAAGATTATATTCAAATAAATAATTGCAATAATTACTTTCAATCGCAACAAAATACTTATAATAACACAATCATTGCTTATAAAATGGTTTTGACGGTAACAATTAAATGCAAGCGAAACTTGTTACTCCTTTCGCGATCCGTAGATAAAGGAGTAGATATACTTACTTGTTAAAGCAAAATTTCAAAATCACTTTTTCCTTGACAAAGTAGTTGTCCAATAGAGCTGTGCTCTTCCGCAATAATGACCAAAACAAACCAACAAACAAGAATAAATAAAATAAAAAATAAATAAAAAAAGTATTCTTGGATACATCATATTTAAATGCTTACGATGACAACTATAATATTGTGCAAATGTACTTGCATTAAACATTTCCGTGAAAGTGCCTCGTTGTCAACGACTTGGCCGCTTGACAACAACAGCTTCATCAAAAAGGAAGTCGAGGGAACAAATTACAAACAAATTTTCTTTTCCATATACGTATATCTATTCTCGTTAGTTTACTCAATTTAATACGCCGTCGTATGTGTGCGCGGTTAGACCGTCACAGCACACTCAACCTCACTCCTCCTCGTCAATCTCATATTTTTACGCTCCTCGTCGCGCACTCGCAACGCGATTTCGTCTGTTTATTTATTATTCAGTTTAATTTAAAGATCGTATAATCCGCTCGATGATTTCATATACAACAAACACAGTCGCTGGGATCTTTCTTTTTTACGTACATCACTCGTGCTGTTACAATGAATTATCTTATGCTGTCTCATCTACGTGAATCGATACAGATTTCATTATAGCCGTATTATCTAGTTTCTTTTTTTTTCTTTCTTTCTTTCTTTTTTTTTTTTTTTTTTTTTTTTTTTCCTTTAATAATTATATAATATTATTTGTCATATATGCACGCATACACACGCGCGCACACCAACACACCCATATATATATATATATATATATATATATATATATGTATGTATGTATATGTATGTATGTATGCATGTATGCATGTATATATAAATACATCACACATTCTCTTATTTACAATACATCGCTGCTCAATCTCTCGACCTCTGCGTCAGATTTACTCGTGCATTCAACGATTTATGATCAGGCACACACTACTCGTCATCCACATAACGCTAAATACGCAATTCGCTCAATCCAGTCTCATTTCCTTAAAAATAGAAGAAGAAAGAGAAGAAAAAGAGGAAAATAACGATGTTGAAGAAGAATAAGATAAACGGATGGAGTAGGTGATGAAGGAGGAGACGGGGGAAGCAAAAAAAACAACAAAGAATATAATATGATAATGATTGTCGTCGTCGTCGTCGTCGTCGTCGTCGTCGTCGTCGTCGTCGTCGTCGTCATTATCGTCATAAAAATAAAATAATACGAGAACATAAAGAGAGAAGAAAGATATAGGAGAAGCAGGAAAATAAGGAGATAAAGAAAAAGGAAACAAGATTACATAAATTAATCGTTCGTTTTAAATGCCTACACTCCCAATCTCGCCACGATCGACTATGACACACGAAAGCTCATTCGCACAGCATACACTTATTGCTAAAATGAGAAGAAAATTAGGAAGAAGGAAAAAGAAAGCGCGCACGCAAATGCTGCTTGCGTGATGTCGGGGAGAGTCGAGGGGCAAAGTTGATCGGCAATGCGTCGCCGGGTGTTCTGAAACACTTTTTTTGTTTTTTTTTTTTGTTTTTTTTTTTGTTTTGTTTTTGTTTTAAAGGCACTAATCCTCCCCGAGAAAATCAAAAAATTTATACAAAGCGAGCCGGCGAGAGACGTTGGTATAGCATAATTATACGTTTAACGGGCCCTCTTGAGATATTCGAACGACGGCCTTATACGGGGAAAGGCCTCGCTTTTTCCATTTATTCTGCCGGTAACGCGTTAATTCGAAAGCCATACAGTCCGCTCTTGTTACGCAATCCAGTCGGTCTGCTTTTACAATTCATCTGAAACTGGTATAAGAACGGTGCAAGATGACAAGTTTCCCCCGTTTTCCACGAAGACCATACTTTTTTATTTTTTTTTCTTTTTTTTTTTTTTTTTTTTTTAACGCTAAACGTCAGCCAAGAGCCACGAGCCCTGAACAGCAAGGTTGAGCACACTAGCTTTCTCTCTAACACGCACGTGCGCGCACGCACGCACGCACGCACGCACGCACGCGTCTTCGTAGTCGACGGAGAGCAATAGTAAATATTACGTTTGCGAGAGACACGATGTTCCCCGTAGTCTCGTGACGATAACGGAGGCTGGGATACCGCGGGCGAGCATCCGATATGGAACGTCGGAGGGACCGCGGTGAAATCGGCTGTGGCAGCGAACGAAAATTCCATCGTCATTGACACCACGAACGCGCGATCGCTGTTACGGAAGCTTGTGATTTGCTTGCGATTGTCGGCAAGGCGAACGAATTATTATCGGCACCGTCGTCTCTCACCCGATGATTTTCGTCCTGCGCTCGCCAATCCCCAATAAATTAGGACATTAATTTGGCGGGTCGTTATTCGAATATCTTTGGAGTAATTTCACGTAAACTCAGTCCCCGACCCGACATTATTCACTTGGAGCGTCCAATACAGTCAATTGTTCAGATAATCGACTTATTGGCTTAGATTTAATAAAAAATACTCCCCATCAGGGCACTCGGCCATGCAAATTTCAGTCTCGCAACGAACGATTTGCTGCGAATCCGAAGAATTTTTTTTCTTCGCGCAAATAATTTCAAAGCACAAATTTCCCATTTTATTTACAATAAGCGCTTTGTCGTAACGGAAGAATTCACAAGCTCGAGGATTCGAGAGCGCAAAGCCAGCCACTCGTGCTCCACTCGATTATCGCTCGACAATCGCCCAGCCTTCGATTATTGGTCCAGTCGATACTTCGGGGCACGAGTCGAGCGCCATCAACGTCCCGCTGGAGCTGACAAACCCAAATGCCCCACAGCTTTTGTTACGTCGACGCACGAATACACGGATAATCCAATGACTCGCTAAACAAGGATTCTCCGGGTTTCCGCGAGTTCCGATAATCGCACGATTACGTCAAGCTCGCACCAACGATTATCATCTACGAACGAAGCCCTCGCTCCATAGAATAGAGCGCTTCTTGTCCCACCAGCGAACGCGCGTCTGTCTCACTTTTATCGACGATCACCGGTACATCGGCTCCTTCCCTCACGCTCCCGCGCTCCCCTGAATATTGATCGTTTCGTTAAACGTTACTTACGATAATCAAGGCGTGAATAAAACATGACTCACTCCCCCCTCCCCATCCCCCGCCCCGCAATCCCAGCCACCTAGCCCCATCAAATCTCATTCAAAACAATGGTACGCCCTTGCGAATGCAAAGAGGCCTCCTCGCGTTTAATTCCCTACTACTGGGAAACGAACGACAACGCACTCCCAATGACAATCTCATAGATGTAACGACCGTACGAACACTGCGACTTTCAATAAACGTCAGTCATGTTATTAGTATCACACGCACGCACACTTTCGTACTTTCGTTTTCTCGATGCTTGGCGTCACTTGGGAACACCCCCCCCCTCATTCGCCATTCCCCCCACCCACACCTCACCAGATCGACCGCTGCATTAAGCCACTGGTAGTTTAGCGGCGAGACCCCTTCCGGGCCCGAGAACCCGAGGTGAGCACGCAGCGTCTTATTCATCAACTTCGTCTTCGAGCTCCCGGCTACTCGTCATCCCTCGAATTTCGCAACGACGCTTCGGCCTTGATTTATCGTTTGCACGCCGACGTTAAGATGCTTCCGAGTCCGATGACCGTCCGTTGCATCCGTTACTTTTGACAATTGGACGACGCGCGGCCGAGGGCGTCTCGATAACAAAATTTGCAAATTCACAGGCTCGAGCGTAGGAGAGACGACCCAAGCGATTAGAGCTTATCTCGAGGATTCGACGGAGCATTGGGACATTGAATTATTCACGACTGCAGGTAAAGCACTAATTGTTAAGAGAAAGAAAAAGAAAAAGCAAGCCATTACTCACAATTATATCTTTTATGGCCATTCTTTCTCGCATTACTATAAAGCACATGATTAAATACTCGGATGGCCACCTTTACGACGTTATAAATAACAATAATTTTTTAAGGATTCCGCCACAAAGGAAGAAGAAACATTAAGCGTTTATTGTTTATATACGTATGTCCTGGCTGCTTTACGTTACGTACGTACATTCGCATCATTTCGCAAGAGAGAGAAAAATGCTCCTTCTAAATATTTAAAGAAAAGGAAAAGAAATGTAAGGAAAAGATAAGATAAGAAACAATAAACGAGGATTAAATGAAGAACGGTAGAAGGAATAGCGAAAATTAAAGGAAAAAATAAAGATAGTAGTAGTTATTTCAGTAGTAGTTACGATTACAATAAAAGTATAGAGAGATAAGTAAATAAAAATATGAAAGTAGGAGAGAGAACGCATCATAACGACATCCAAGAAAACAGAAGACAAACAACAGAGATTGAAGGCTAGTCTAATAAAACCATTTTTGCTTACGATACTACCTCCCCCCTCTTACCCTGACACCCGCCCCAACCAAGTCCGCCAAAAATAAAATAACAAAAAAAAAAAATAAAAAAACACACACAAAAAGAAGATTAAAGAAAAAGCCAGCCTACTCACCAACACCCACACCTACATCTTTGCAATCGTTCATCCATACATATACCCTTCCTTTCGTCTTTTCTCTCCTCCCATTAACAATAATCATTAGTTTAATAGTCGGCTCCTGTGCGAAACAAGTTGATCCTTCAGCTCGCATCCCGACCTCCCTCCCTCCCGCACCCTCTCGCCATCTCATTCTCTCATTCTCTCATTCCCTCTCTCTCTCCCTCTCTCTCTCTCTCTCTCTCTCTCTCTTCTTGGACACGTCTTTCCGCCTCTTTCCGATTATATCGTTCAAAGTTCACGAGCCTTGACCTTGTCGAGATTCCCGCGCTCTCTTCCTCCTGGATTCTCTCGCCATCTTGCTTGCTTGCTGCTTGCTTGCTTGCTTTCTCGCTCTCCCTCTCTCGCTCTCTCACGCACGCACGCAGGCACGCACGCAGGCACGCACACACGCACACACTCCCTCTCTCTCTCTCTCTCTCTCTCTCTCTCTCTCTGTATCCGTGGACACCCTCGGCGTGGGCGACGACGCCGTCCCCAGAACTAATGATTGGCGGCCTTGGCGGCGTCGCGCTGGTTAGTGGCCGGGTACGAGGCTCGCAGCCGGTTAGATGTCGGCGGACGCCCAGCGGTTGCGCATGAAGGTGAGAATAAACGTCAGTCAAACCTGAGCTTCGATGCCGTGCTCATCAGCTTCGAATCGCTGCCGTTCGGTTGGATCCGATCTGCAAAAAGAAGGAGAGGCGGTTGAACGGTTATTAACTGGTGATTTAGGGATGGTTTTAACGATGGCTAGGGTAAGCTTCATCGCGAGCCGGCCCAAGAGCGTAATCCAGGAAACCGACTCGTCAACCTCATCGGCCATTGCAAACAGACCAGTGCTAATATCGCGAACTTGTCGCGCTCCACGATCGGCCCATTATTATTGCTTTAACGGCGCTTTCCTCGGCTCCTCCATCCCCACCATTCCCCGTTCTATCATTTATTGCGTCGTTTATTACGTTATTTAATACCGCGCGTCATAGTCACAGTACTGTCGATTAATTTCATGCTAATTATCGTTCGTCCCTTACAACGTCGAATGTATCTTTTCGACGAATAATTCCGTTAAATAGCACGGATTTCCGTGAGCTATTCCGTGAGCTATTCCGTGAGCTACTTGAATTATCATTATATCGCTTGACTTGACTATTCCCAAAAGCTCCGCAGTTATAAATAATTTAACTGATGATGAAGGTTAAGTTAGCCGCGATTACAATTATGAAAACAATTTATGAAAATAAGCGTATTATGTATGAGTAAATTTGCAGAGATACGGGCAGACAAAGCGGCTTTCGACGCTTGCGTAACCATACGTTTATCCTTATCATTTCTTTTCTTCATTTCACGACATTAAATTTGCATGGCAATTACCAATTACGATTCTCCGGCCTCAATTCGCGTTCAAGAGCGAGTTTTAAAATATCGTTATTAATTAGCCATAAAACTATGTCTACGAAATTTTAATCCACCTTCCTCGTTTGTGGCATGCTTAATGTGAAAGCATTTACTAACGATAAATCATGTCTTACATTAGTGAGATCATTCATGCTGTTGAAGCATTACATGACTTGAATTTTAAAAAGTAGCGCTTTATAATTAATCATAAATATTGCATTATTTCGATAATCCATTATGCATTTAGTCATGCAAATGAATATACAACTGTCGGCTCCTTGTAAATAACACCTAAACTGTAGTGAACGTACATTAGTTGGGAGAAAATTAAAAGATTTAAAAAAAAAACAAAAATTAAAAACGTAAAAGAACAAGAAATGGGTAAAAGGAAAGGAAAGGAAAGGAAAGGAAAGGAAACGAAACGAAACGAAACGTAACGAAACAAAGAGAGTAAGGTAAAGGGCCAATTTCTTACACACACGCGCGCGCGCACGCACACGCGCACGCACACGCTCACACAAACACACACACATAATAAGAAAAGAAATGGAATACTTGCTCATTACAATGAGCTTGAACTCCAAAGTTCAAGGGCAATTGGGCGTTTTCACTGGCTTACCTCGTTATTTGAACGCGCAAGCGAAAGAATTTCTGCCTTTTTTCTTCCTCTTTTTCTTTTCTTTCTTTTTTTTTTCTTCATTTTTTCTTTTTTTTTTTACATTTTTTGGCGTAATACCGATAGGCAGGGAAGAAGAATTATCGCTGATAATAACACTGCTTACCACGTCGAGGACTAGCGATCAATCCGGCCAACCTAAGTGCCAATTACCAGTTCTAATAAAGTCGAACTGCCGACCGACTCACTTAACGCTGATTGACGAGCGTTACAAGGTTACCGCGATGACTCGGCAATTTCGTATCGCGCGCCCCGAACTCGCTCCTCCGGTCGGCCGGCAGAAGCTCTCGAGAGAGCTCGTTCGCGTCATAAAGACAAAGTAAGCCAGTAGTGGTATGCCGTATATACGGAGTGAGAGCGCGAGATAGATAATCAGTCTCACCAATGACGGACGGACCCATGCCGGATCCCGAGGCCTCGATGTCGTCCAGGTCGTCGTCCGCGTCCTCGTCGTCGTTGTTGGCGTCGTCGAAGCCGTGTGCAGGCCGCCTGACCCACAACGACCTGTCCCCGCTCCCCGAGCCCTCGAGGGCCTCGTCCGCGAGGAGGGCGCCGCTGTCCGGGGCCATCGTCAGCTGCGACAGTACTATCTGCGGGTAAAGTAACAAGCCCAGAATCGTTAATACCTGCTCACCTTCGATGCGTCCTTGAGGATTGTCCCAATGGGCGGCCGAGTGTCTGCCTGCCCATCGATCGCGCGAGCTCCCCTTCGACCATTATATTTCGCCTACCAAAGCGGAATCACACGCGCGAACGATACTTTTTCGCTTCTCTACGTGTCCCGTCCATAAGCCATCCCACGTTCCACGTGTTCGCGAGTACTTTGCCCCCGTCAACGTGCGCAATGCGAAATTTACGGCTTCGTCCATCGGCACCTATCGGTGGCAATATTTTATCAGAATATCGCTATCACTATCATTCTAGACGCGGAGCCTTAACGACTTTAATACAACAATAATAACAAGAATTACGTTAGTAATATCGTAGAGTTCCGACAATAATCCACGGCTCCTCTGTAGTCTGCTAACACGTCCGCCCATGTATTTGGTCATTTAGGAAGCTTCGCCAGATATAAAGACCGGATTACGAAGAAATTTCGGGTCATGGAATCTCAAGGAGGAACGGTGGTGCGGATGGAGGTAGGATTAAGGCTGCGGAGATTCGTTGCGCGGGTTATTGCTCTTCTATGATCCCGATGCTATAAATGCGATTTAATTGTATCATGGTTTAAGGATAAAATTAGACCAGGATATTTTCATCCCTCGTATTTTATAATCGAGGGATTAAATTTAATTTTCAACTAAATCGTAGTCTTAGTCGTCTCAAATAGGCTTACGCGCGCCCCGATAAATATTAATAAAAATACAGGGATATTCATAAATGTTATGTTATCAATTATTTTTCCTCTTCATTATGAAGAATTAAAGGAGCCATCGAGCGACCATTTAATTAAACATCAATTCATATGCGCCTATAACGTCTTTATAAAGAAGAAATTGTCTTATCGATATTGACTATTAAGAGTTTAAATCACGATATTAAACGTAAAAATTTCAAACGTTTTTAATGTTTTATTTCTTTCTTCTTTTTTTTTTTTTTATTTACTTTTATTATTTCCTTAAAAGAATATTTTCATTTTGGGGCTTCTTAAAATAATAAAGAAAACAACAATAACACCAACCACGACAATAACAATAATAACCATAATAATAACAATGATGATGATGATGATAATAATAATAATAATAATAATAATAATAATAACAACCAACATATTGGAGTATTCATTATTGCATGTAAGAGACGACCGAGTTAAGCTTATAGATATGAGATTGGATCGTAAATAATTTTGAAAATATATTTACAAACATTGTGAGCAAGTTAATGCGTAATTCCATTCAATGATCATAAACGTTACAATTGACATTACGATTCTTATTATTTTCCATATATTTACATAATATATAAAGGCGATTTAAGGAGGAAAATTATAATTACACTAACGTAGATTTTACAAAAATTCGAGCGTAAGAAGGTTTTGTTTATGTAGAAATAAGACGATAATTAATATAAAACTTTAATTATCAATATTCGGGGAAAAAAAAGCAGCTCGGTGAATTATAAGTATCATATATCCTTGGATCAGTATCTTCAAAAAAACTTTAAACTTGTAGGACGCGCGTCATGCGTTTAATGCTCACTGCATTAAAAATTTACTATAAATAATCGAGCAATTATTATTTTAATGGTGAATCCTTATTAATACCTCGAGCTCCGATGTTTTCGGCTTTTGAAAAAGCGACGCGATGCCCAGTAATTTAATTTATTTAAGGAGACAGCACCGTTTAAAAATATCATAGTATAAAGGACTCGTACGAGGGGACACGTATTAATTAACATTGTGTAATGATTGCATCCAATGGCATTCCTTAGCGAGCCGCGAATTTCCAATGCCAAAGAATTTCGGCGATAATCTATGGATGCGGTTATCGCGCAGCTCCGTTAATGCTTTCGATTTTGGTTCGATGCACTCGTGGCTCTAGAGTTACCAGGAATAATTAACCTCTGCGAATTCTCAACACGAAGTCGACTCGAGGGAGACCGTTGAATACGGTATTATAACACTTTCCTTCCTTCGACCATTAATGAATTTGTAAACGAAGCTAATAAAAAGTTATTTACTCGAGGCTCGAGAGAGCAGTCGCGACCTCGCGTAACGTCGTCGTGCCCTAAGCGCATTATCAAATAACCTTTGAGAAAATTTAAATCTCGAGATAAGGAAGATTGCCACTTTTGATTTAAGCAACTTGAGTAAGTATGGGTTTCTCGATTGACACTCGAGCAAACTCTATCCACGATGACTACTCTCAACGTATTCCCCC
>NW_011948413.1:12644603-12644968 GCF_000503995.2 Ceratosolen solmsi marchali
CGGGAATTTAAAAAAAAAAAAAAAAAAAAAAAAAAAAAAAATTACGTGGTAAATGAGGTTCGCACGAAGTGGAATCATTTGCTTAATTATCGATGATGATGGCCAAGTTTTCTTGGACTTCGAGTGTCCTCGTGCACGTATGCGCTGTGGCTCCGGCTTTTACGAGAGGATGAAAGAAGGCAAAGTGTAAGTAAAACAGCGAAGCGTCAAATCATTCGCTTCCTTTTATTATTTATACTCCACGCCGAGATTTCGAGTTTCACGGAAGGTGGGGGGAGGGGGGCTAAGGTATCCTGCGATTGTTCGTCACATAGGGATGTAATAACCGTTATGTCGGGACGGCGGTGGGGGATGACGACCGTCCG
>NW_011948413.1:12644978-12645368 GCF_000503995.2 Ceratosolen solmsi marchali
TCGAAGCGAACCCTCGTCACGACGGATGCGACAATGTCGGATGAGAGATGAGAGGGAGAGCGAAGTTGGAGAAAGAGTTTTACTCGACTCGTTTTACATCGATTCTTATGCCATTATTCCGAAAATGTTATGCCCGTCTGAAATAATCGACTGCACTGCGTATATACACTAGTGGGTACGTATAAGCCAAGTGTGACGTAATGTTCAACGCTTGTCGGCGTAATTTTACAAATGTTTTATGCGAGCGAGGCATTTGTATGGGAAATGTCGATGATCAAAGTAGAATTATCAAAGTAGTAGCTTTTCATCGACGCGCTTAAAATATGTTTTGATAAATTTTTAATCAGTCTTTTTTATTGCGTTTTTTGCGGTTCTTTTTTTTTTTTTTTT